>NW_016690419.1:1044333-1048050 GCF_001604755.1 Lepidothrix coronata | reverse complement strand
CCCCTTGTCCTGTCCCTCCATCCCTTGTCCCCAGTCCCTCTCCAGCTCTCCTGGAGCCCCTTTAGGCCCTGGAAGGAGCTCTCAGGTCTCCCTGGAGCCTTCTCCTCTCCAGGAGAACCCCCCCAGCTCTCCCAGCCTGGCTCCAGAGCAGAGGGGCTCCAGCCCTGGGAGCATCTCTGTGGCCTCCTCTGGACTCATTGCAAGATATTTCCTGCATTGGGTCACACCAACAGAGCCATGGAACACACCTTTAGTGATAACCAAAACTCTCCCATCACCACAGTAAAAAAGAACAACTTTTCCTGATATTATTCCTGACATTAATCCCTAAAAACTCAGCTCCAACACACCCTGATCCACAGATTTCCACGTGGTGTGGAGGAACAAGATGGGAAGGAGAACGTTTCAGCGGAGATGGATTCAATATCTGATCCCTGAAGGAAAACCTTCTGGCACTGGACACTTGGAACTGTGTGAAAAATCCAGCATCACCCAACCCAAACTGCCTTTTGGGGTAAAATCTGGGCCTCCCCTTCTCCTCATAACAAGGGGCACGGGAATTGAAACAAAATTCCTCCAACTCAACCCTGAGAGGTGACTAAAAAATTCCCAATACCTTTGCATCTGGTTTCCTGCTGTCATCCAGTGTCCCGAGTTCCTCAGGTCCCAGAGAAAACAAGGCCTCTGGAATGGGAAAGAAAAACATCTCTTTAAAAAATACAACATCTGGGGAAAAGGGGACAAGGGGGAAAAAGGAACAAGGGGGAGAAAGGCGGGAGAGAAGGACTGGCAAATATCTTTTTCGGGAATTGTAGTGATGGGATTAATAAAATTACCAATTCTAGACTGCAATAACCTCATTTATTTACACAAATTGCAACTTGTAAGAAAACTCAATGTTTCTAATACTTAAATTTTGTGCCAAACTCATTTAACAGCCCAACATCCTGGAATAATTTACTGGAAGTGAACTGTTCCTGAAAACCAACTTGAGTTCCCCGTGTTTCATAAATATCCAGCAATGAAAGTCTCCCTAAAGTATTGCCCCAAATATGATTTTAAAGGTGGTTTTGAAGCCTTTACCTCTAAATTCTGGTGTGAAAAGCAGAGTCTGCAGCAGGGAATTGAGGTAGCAGGTCCCACCCTGGTTTTTGATCCCGCTGAGGTTGGTGAAATCCCTGGGAGCTGGAGGTTCACACTCTCTGGGCTTTGATGTCTTCCCTTTTCCCCAGTGATTGTTGGAAATGAAGGAAAAATCCTCGTCGAATAAGTCCCCAAACATTGTGAAGGCAAAAGAGGCCTTGGAAAAAAAAAATTGCAACAGGAGTTATTTGCTATTAAAAGGGCAATTGAATCCACTCAAATCCTCAAAAATAAACCTATGTTTGTATTTGTTTTCCATTTTATTCTAAAAATCCACGTCAGATCCATGCAAAAAAAAGTAAATTAATGTAAGAAAAAAGGGGGAATTAAAAGCATTTCTGTTCCCATGGGTCTGAACAGAACCAAACACATCCCAATTCAGTTTGGCCCCAGCAAAAAGCACGAGTATAGCAAAATAAATAAGTCCTTTTAAACATCCAGGATTTAGGAGTGCTCAAGTTTCCTGCAAGGAAAAACAGGGAAGGCCTCTCCAGCTCCTCCAAATCCCTCAGAAATCCACGTGCACCTGTAGCCTGCCTCTGGAATTGGCCAGTTCACATGGGGAGAGTGGAACAAACAGTCAAAAATCCAGTGACATTGTAAGAAAATTATATATTTGCTTCCAGCTGTTTGAGCCAGAAACTCAATGGTGACTAATTTTTCTTATGGGATTCTTTTTGGAAGCATCTCAGCTTCCAAAACTTGCTCCTTTTGCTCTGGATTTGTCAGCCCACAATTCCCTTTGGTGTGTGTAGCACCAGCAGTGAGTAATCCCTGAGTTATTCTGGAGCAGGGAATAACCATTCCCTAATTTACCTTCAGCCCACGTGAAGTTTGACACACCTTGACCATATTCCACCTCTTCCAAAAGCTTCCAGAGAGCTGGATTTAACCTACAACTGGACTTGTCTCCTACCTTAATAATTAATCTTTAATTTAATCCACCTCCTCCACACCCTTTAAACTTCTCCTTTACCTCTTTGAGAGCATAAAGACTTTAAAGGCCAGGCTGGAGCAACCTGGGCTAGTGAAAGGTGTGATGATCTTTAAGGTCCCTTCCCACCCAAACCATTCCATGCTCCAGCCCATTTCAGCCCTTCCCACAGAAGTGTTTAGGGAAAAGCTCTGCTGGGAACAGCCCTGCTCGTTCTGGAATGTTCTTTCAGCTCTTCATCCGAGAGAAATCCCCCTACAAACCCTCACAGAATAAAACAACGTGGCTAGAGACACTTTCTGATGAAAACAGAGAGGGAACAAATCCCTTCCAGAGCTTTGCATCGGCTCTTAACCCAGGACTGCCTTAAAACCTCTGGAGAGGCCCTGCCTCCTGAGCTTCCAGAGGCAGTTCCTAGGTTCGGAACTCCTTCCAAAGTGTCTCACAGCCCTCATTCCTTTTTCCAGTCGGGCCTGTTGCACTTCAGCCCCTGTTCTCCCGATCTGAATCTCCAGCAGCTCGTTCCCAAGAGGAATGTTCATCCAATCAGGTACAACTCCAGGAGACACCCCCACCCACCACTCCAGGAAAGCACTTCAGTGCCAAATCCTCCCTCGCTCCTTATTTCTGGAGCCTCCAAGCACTGCTGCTGGCAGCCTCCTTCCCTTGGATCCACACAGGAATATGGATTAGAAGGAATTCTGGAGGAGGTCTCTGTTCCAAAGCAGGGCCAGCTCAGAGCACACCGTGTGCCACTGCCAAGGCTGGAATAAATCCATGGCAGGAGATCCCAAATCCATGAAAGGGATCCCCAAAGCTCTACAATAAATCCAGGAAGGAGATCCCATACCCTTCTAATAAATCTATGACCAGAAAACCTAAAAATCCCTCTGGTAAATCCATAAAAGGAAATCCCCCAACCCCTCTGAGAAATCCATGACAGGAGATCCCAAAATCCCTCCAACAAACCCAGGACAGAAGATCCCAAAATCCCTCCAACAAACCCACAACAGGAGATCCCAAAATCCCTCCAATAAACCCACAACAGGAGATCCCAAAATCCCTCCAATAAACCCACAACGGGAGATCCCAAACCCATGGCAGGAGGTGACAAACCCCATGAAAACCATCCCAAACCCCCCTAATAAATACCTAACAGGAGATCCAAAACCCTCTGATAAATCCATGACAGGAGATCCCAAACCCCTCTGATAAATCCATGACAGGAGATCCCAAACACATGAAAGGGATACCCAAACCCCTCCAGTAAATCCATGGCAGGAGATCCCAAACCCATGACAAGAGATCCCAAATCCATGACAGGAGATCCCAAACTCCTCTGATAAATGGGATCCTCAATTCCCTCTAATAAACCCATGACAGGAGATCCCCAAACACACGGCAGGAGATCCCAAAACAAATGAAACGGATACCCAAACCCCTCTAATAAACCCATGACAGGAGACATCAACCCCCCCAATAACCCCACGACAGGAGATCCCCCAAACCCCGCAATAACCCCATTCCAGGAGATCCCAACCCCCCGCAACAACCCTAAACCAGAAGATGCCAGAGCCCTGCACCAAGACTGTGCCAGGACATCCCAAAGCCCCGTACTAATGCCGCGATAACCCCAAAAG
>NW_016690419.1:1041905-1043340 GCF_001604755.1 Lepidothrix coronata | reverse complement strand
TGGTTTGACTTCCAAGAGAAAACAAAAAGAAAAAAACCACCCACAATCCAAAGCGGTGAATTATTAACTACAGGATTATCTCAAAGTACAGTGCAACACCCATCATTTTCCTTCAAAAACATCTTCCAGCCACAGCCTGCAGGAGAAGCCTCTCCCACGGCCACGGGAACATGGCTCAGAGGCTCTGCTGTGCCTGGATTTTCCTCCTCCTCCTCCTCCTGCCCGGCCCCGCAGCCGGAGGGAAGCTGCTGGTGGTGCCCATGGTGGGGAGCCACTGGCTGAGCATGCAGGAGGTGGTGGAGAAGCTCAGCCAGCGGGGCCATGAGGTGGTGGTGCTGATGCCAGAGGTGAGCTGGCACATGAAGACCTCTCAGGCCTACGAGGTGCTCACGTACCCCGTGACACAGACCCTGGAGGAGCTGGACGGTGCCTTCAGCGACTACGTGGCCATTCACCTGAAGGGCCTGCCCTTCCCCCTGAATGTCCTGGACATGTACAAGAAATCGGTGCACGTCTTCGACATCTTCTTTGGCCAGTGCAAGGACCTGTTCCGCAGCCAGGAGACCCTGAAGGCGCTGAACCAGAGCGGGTTCGACGCCATCCTGACGGATCCCTTCTTCATGTGTGGGCCGACACTCGCCCACTACCTCTCACTCCCCTTCGTGTTCTTCATGAGGGGCTTCGGCTGCAACCTCCACTTTGAAGCCCCACAGTGCCCAAGCCCCCTGTCCTACGTCCCGAGGCTGTTCACCTTCAACTCGGACCGCATGACTTTCTTCCAGAGGGTGGAAAACGCCCTGATCTCCCTCCTGGAGCTCAAGTACTGTGATGGTTTCTACAACGAAGCGCTGAAGTTGTCCTCAGAAGTCCTGCAGAGGGACGTGTCCCTCATGGACCTGGTGCACTCTGCTTCCATCTGGCTGCTGAGGTTTGACTTTGTGTTCGAGTATGTCAGGCCTGTGATGCCCAACATGGTCTTCATTGGAGGAATAAACTGTGCTAAGGAGAAACCACTGCCTAAGGTAGTGTTCCTTTTCCTTCCTCCTTTCCTTCCTTTTCCACATTTTCCAATGAAAATTCTTTACATTGTTTCAGGAAATTTATCGCTATTGATTATTTTTTTTTCTGGGAATGCTTTAAAACAACCAGTTTTGGGTAGCTGTTTTCCACAGGCTGAAATCAAATCACCATGAGAGAGACTTCCTTGAATTAATGAGGATTTTCTCACAAAACCAGGGATTTCATCTGCCAGCTACAAATTACTGCCCTCAGTGAATGTGTATTATTCGCCAAGCAGATCCAATTTGGATTTCATTTTAATGGAATCTGATATATATTTCTGTAATCTGACCAAAAACCTGAAGGCCACGCTCTGGGAGTCATATTTGGGTTTTAACTCCAGGCTCTGCAACATCAGTTAATTTGCTTTGGTTGT
>NW_016690419.1:1033112-1040587 GCF_001604755.1 Lepidothrix coronata | reverse complement strand
TTGACTTTGTGTTCGAGTATGTCAGGCCTGTGATGCCCAACATGGTCTTCATTGGAGGAATAAACTGTGCTAAGGAGAAACCACTGCCTAAGGTAATGTTCCTTTTCCTTCCTCCTTTCCTTCCTTTTCCACATTTTCCAGTGAAAATTCATTACATTGTTTCAGGAAATTTAACGTTATTGATTTTTTTTTTTCTGGGAATGCTTTAAAACAACCAGCTTTGGGCAGTTGTTTTCCACAGGCTGAAATCAAATCACCTTGAGAGAGACTTCCTTGAATTAATGAGGATTTTCTCACAAAACCAGGGATCTCATCTGCCAGCTACAAATTACTGCCCTCAGTGAATGTGTATTATTCACCAAACAGATCCAGTTTGGATTTCATTTTAATGAAATCTGACATATGTTTCTGTAATCTGACTGAATAATTGAAGGCCACGCTCTGGGAGTCATATTTTGGGTTTAACTCCAGGCTCTGCAACGTCAGTTAATTTGCTTTGGTTGTACTTTCATACTATTTAGTTCACCAATTGCCTGTCTGTGTTAAGTTATTCCTGTTTGGGGTCGTGGAACATACATGTCATATTGAAGTGTGAAGAAACAACCCACAATAGTGTATTTGGGGAATGCAAAAGGTTTTCACAGCTATTTCTTGACGTTTGCTTTCACCGGAATTGTTCTGCAGGGTTTTCAAAGCTGAGCTAGAAATTTAAATCTATTTTGATAGTTACAATGTTCTCTGAAATAAGAACATTATTTTTCTCCAGGACACAAATCTCTTCCCTAGGAAATTACTCCTTCCCTTCTGAATTGTGGTCACACAACATCCCTGCACAGTCTTTGAGCTGAAGGGGTGGTTTTTTGCTTTCTTCTTTCCGATTTCTTTCATGCTCTTTGACAGGCTTATGCAGAGCCCACTAAACCTGATAAATAAGAATAAACTTGACAACTAAGAACAACATTATAAACTAGAAGATTAGAATAATACTCTAACTAAGGCATTCTTTCACTTAAGACTCAAAGAGGGGCACTAGTTTGAGTTTTAATAGGCAAATTCTTGCTGTTTGCATGACATTTACTTTATGTGTTGAGGATCTTAGAGCTGCAAGGAGTTTGTAAGTTTGCTACAGGGGCAGAGCCATCCTGCCCTCATTTTCTACAGAATGATATATCACCGGATATTTTATCTCTCTACCTGCCACCTTCTGTCTTCACACGCTCAGCAGGTGAAAATCACATGTTCCAGACCTGGCAAAACCTTGTGTATTCCTCCTCTCTGCCTTTTTTTAGCCCCATTTTCTACAGGCAGCAGAGGAATTGCTCCTATTTCACTTGGAACAGGGCCTAGCAAGGAGGTAGAAATGTAGCACAGAGTAAACAAGTGTGAAGTGAACCAGAGGGGAGGGGAAAAAAATCTACCTGTTCACACACACTGGTAAGCCCTGGGTTGGTCATTATTGTTCAGAAACCAATAATATTGTAGGGCAAGAATAAATATTATCATGGGAGTAATAAACAAACAATAGTGCCAGGGTTGTGAGGTCAGTCCCTGGATTCAGTCACTGAAGATTCAGCCCTGAAGGTCCTTGTGGGTCTCTTCCAACTCAGGTTATTCTGTGACTCTGCGAGACCCCAAGGTCTGTAAGAATCATCTCAGAGGGGGTGGGTGAACATGAGGCTGCAGGCCTGGGCCTCAAGGAAGACAAACTGCACTTCAAGTGACTCAGACTGGCTGCTTCAGGCTGCATTTCTCTTGACCTGCACCTTTCCTGGCTCTCAGTAGCAATTCCATACTCACTGACGGCCAGAAATCCACTTGCCAAGTAAACTCAGACCCTGAGCCCTGGCCCCTTCGATTTGCTCCTCCCCACATCCCTGCACCTCCCATGGTCTGTAGAGGAGAGAGTGAAGGAAGCTGTAAAACACAGGTTCCTCCACAAAAATCCCCTCCTGCCTCAGGTTCCCTTTCAATGGGAACTTCGTCTTCTGGTTAAACTAAAATTTAAAAAGAAATTAAATTAAAACTACTTCTCTAACGTGAGTCTAAAGGCACTTATATTTGATAGAGGTCTGTGGACAAAAATCTATGAAGGGTTTAGGAGTAATATATTTATTTAGAAATATCAAATACACTGATATTTTCTCTACAAAAGCTAGTTCCAATTACAGTTACCTGGACAGCCTTAAATGTCACCTTTCTGTTAGGATAGTCATTAATTTCAGGATAATATACTATCATTTTCATACCATTTTTAGTTGCAGCTTAGGAAAGAGCTGCAGCTTAGGGAATGATCTGTGTTGTGTGATCTCCTTTCCTGCAGCTTCTTGCCCTCACAAAGATTTCAATTACTTTCCAGCTCACAGAATTGCTTTTGTGGGTTGTTTTTCCTCTGAAGTCCTGCTGGCCAAACTAAATCCTCTCTTATCCTGGGCAGGCAAAATGCCAGGGCAGGAAAAACCTGAGGGGGGAATTGGGCAGGTTCACAGCAGCAACCACCAAGCTGCACTTGCCAGACCCTGCTTAGCATCAAAAAAATAAGGGCTGGCTTCAATTGCACGAGGATTCCTGCAGGGATAAGCCTGATCCATCATCCAGAGACCTGGGAAATCCAATTACACCGAATCCCAGGATGGTTTGGGTTGGAAGGGACCTTAAAGCTCATCCAGTCCCACGGGCAGGGACACCTCCCACTAGCCCAGGGTGCTCCAAGCCCCGCCCAGCCTGGCCTCAGACACTTCCAGGGATCCACAACTCTTGCATTTGAGCAACCTCTTCCTGCTTGCAGGGCCCAGAGCACCAGTGGGGCATCAATCTCATTCCACAGGAGGAAAACAAATGCTGTTTTTTGTGGAACCAACCCTTCCGGGCTGCCTCAACAAACATTTGGGTTTAGCTCTCATTTTAGTGCTGCTGAGATATCCATTTTCCACCCTTTTTCCTTAATCCCACTGTTTGCCGCTCAGAAATCCACACATCCCAGCCAGTCCAACTCAGGGATGAGCAGCTGGGGAGAGTTTTAGGACAGTCCCAGCTCCCCAAAGCCATCTCAGAGACACCCTGGAATAACCCCCACAAGCTTTGTCACACCTGAGAGGAGAACAAACCTGCAGCCTTGGGTCACCCCAGCCTGGTCTAACACAAACTTGATGCCCCTTAGTCCCCACTGGGGAAGGTTTTCCTCCAAGCAGGTCCACAGCTCTCACTCTTGGAGCCCTCAGCTCATCAGATCCCTGTTTGCACGTGAATCAGGAGCAACACACCCTCAGGAGCTGAAAGGGCTGCGGGTGCCCTTTGCTCCTCCTAATGAAAAACAAACACAGAGAAACTTATCATGGTAGTTCGAAATATTGAGCCAGGCTGGTAATTTTCTCAGTAATAATTACCCACCTTTGATCTGACCTGTGCTAACCTAGGAACTTCAGCCTTTCTTTATCTGTTTGGCTGTTCTCCTTTTACCTCTAATTTGATTTTTTTTCTTTAATCCTGCCCTTCCTGTTGCCACCTCGCCTTTACCACAGTTTTTGCTCTGATGGTCTGGTACAAAAAGTCTGTGAAGTCCATAAGAAAGAGTAGCAATACTATCAAAGATTTCTTCTCTTACAGTCAAGGCAAGATGAACTTTTGTTGGCTGTTTTCAGCCACCTGATTTTGCTGAAAATCTTCAAGTCCAGAGTAAAAAACACACCAAGTAGCAAGTTCCAAATGAATTTGGTCAGTTCTTGTCACAGCAGTTGCAATAAACCCTTTTGTCTCCGAATTTCCAGCATTTCATGAGAATTAACCATAAATGTGGTCAGTCTCACACCTTCAGTGGGGGCTGTCTCCCAAATATCTCTCAAATATTGGCCCTCATATTTTTGGCCCTGTCTAAAAATTGTGTTTTCCACGTCTAAAGGTGGTTCCTCCTTGTCAGTGTGAGAGTGGAGCTTCTCAGAGCAGTACCAGCACCCTTTGGGTGTCTACTGAGACAAAGACCATTCTCCAAGGCTGTAAGGGTTTGTTTCTCCATCCTGAAGGTGCTGGGAATCCCACCACCACTGAGAGAAAAAACAGGAAAACCTTTGTGCTGGTGATGGTTTTGCATCAGCTCTTTTCTTCTCCAGGACCTCTTCCTTAGCAACACCCAAAAAGACTTTGCTACTCATCAAAAGTCTTTGGTCTGGCACTGCTTTGACTTGCATAAACCCCAGAACATTCCTCCAGCAAAGCCCTGAGGGCCTCAGTTCACTGCAGGGAATTTCAGGGAATGGCAGCAAACAAGGGGTCACACCATCCTGGTCAGGCTTTCTTTGGAGACCCAAGCTGGGGTATCACCACCTAGTTTTATTTATAACAGCTCAGCAATCCATTCTTCCCTCAGGAAACTTGAATTTTAGGGACTGCTTGTGCCTCTCTGGGAGTGGATTCAAAGCCACACATCCAACTGCCAAATTCCTGGGTCCTTTAACCAAGAGAAGATGTCTCTTCTCATCAAAGCTGGGCTGCTGCTCAGGAGGGAACATGGGAGAGGGAAGGTGGAGCTCAGGGCTGAAGAGTCCAGGAGACACCTAGATGTGGTTGCTGATGTGCCTGTGAAAGGAGGAGAGCTCAGAGGTCTGGTTTAGTTGTTGGGGTTTTCCATGTGTGTGTGCTCTCGGTGGGATTAGGGAAAGGTATCACACCTCCTCTGAAATTTTGCTTTCTTCCCAATACATAAAAAGGGTTTTCAAGGCCACGGCTCCTTCTTTGTGTCCCCAAAGGCCTGTTCCACCCTCCTTTCCCTCTGTTTGCCCTGAGCCCATCATTCAGTTCCTTTGTTTCGGTCTAGTACCTGAAGGAAAAAAGCCAAACGGGATTGTTCTCCTCCTCAGATCTGGGATTGCCTGATGCATCCTGGTGGCTGTGATCTCTTTGGAAGAGATGCAGGTTTGACTGCTTCCAGAGGGTGGGAATTTAACATCAGCCTTGTGTTCTCAGCTGGGTTAGTCCATGAAGGAGATGCTGCTGCAGTTTCCATCCCTTCTGCCCGGTGTATTTTAAGGGCTGTCCTTTGAAAGCAAAACCAGGCTTGTTTTCTCAGTAGGTATTTCCCAAGACAGTGGTATTATCCACAATTATTACTCAAGATGCCAGCCCTGCTCTTAGTTCCATGGAGGAAGGGCGGTGCTGACAGAATTCCAAGCTTAAACATTAATAGAAAGTCCAAATGTTTTTCCGAGGACACGGCGCTTCCCTTCCATTGCGTTGACACGTGCCATATTGCAGGCTAATCCCAACAGGGCTGGGAAGTTAAATATTTGTTTCTGTGGTCAATAAGTTCCCTGCTTAGTTTGCATGGAGCTGCATACAAAGGACTGTGTGGGAGCCCCGCGGAGCAGAAGCCTCTGGTTCCCTTCCAGCGGCATGGCTCTTCCCTCCCGGGGCTTTTGTGGCTGGACCAGCCTCCTTCTTCTGCTGACATTGTCCTTCATCCCTGCTGAAGGTGGGAAGGTCCTGGTGATCCCTCAGGATGGAAGCCACTGGCTCAGCATGCGCCCAGTGGTGGAGAAGCTCCAGCAGAAGGGCCACGAGGTGGTGGTGGTGGTGCCATCCACGAGCCTGTACATGACCTCAAAGGAGCCGCAGAACTACACCGTGAGAGTGTACCCTGCCCCATACCCGGACGGGTACCTGGATGCCACGCTCAAGGCCTTCGTTGACGCTCATTTTACTGAAGGATCTGTTTTGAATTTTATTATTGCCTCGTACCAAAGCACAGTAGAGATATCCAGGGTCTTCTTCATGAACTGCCAGAGCCTCCTGAAGGACCAAGACCTGCTGCGGTACCTGAGGGAGAGCAAGTTCGACGTGGTGTTCACGGATCCCATCCTGATGTGTGGACCCGTGGTGGCCGAGTACCTTTCGGTCCCTTCCATCTACTTCCTGCGGGGCTTTCCCTGTGGGATGGATTTCGATGCTACCCAGTGTCCAAACCCTCCTTCCTACATCCCCAGGCTCTTCCTGTATTATTCAGACACCATGACCTTTGCTCAACGTGTGAAGAACATGCTGGTGAATCTCCTGGAGCTCTTCTACTGTAAGCCAATATATGCTGAACTGGAAGAACTTGCATCTGAGGTTTTGAAGAAGAAGGTGACAGCCACAGAGCTTCTGAGCCGTGGATCATTTTGGTTAATGAGATACGATTTTGTGTTTGAGTTCCCAAGACCAGTGATGCCCAACATGGCTTTTATTGGAGGGATAAACTGTCAGCAGAAGAAAAAACTCTCTCAGGTACAATGTTTTATTCTGGGGTTTTTTTGCTGTTTGGTTTTGTTTTTTTTTCAGGTGAAAAGGCCAAAATATAAATAGGAAAATAGAATTGTAGCATCACAGAATGGTTTGGGTTGGAAGGGACCTGAAAGATCATCTCGCTTGGCAGGGATGCCACTCCCATCCTTACATCAAATCCTACCTGAAAACATCTTGATGTTTAAAGATAAAAAGCTAACGACAAATCCTGCATGAGGCAAAAATGGGATTTCCTAATATCCAGCCTTCAGGTTAGATCATATCCTGGCAAACCTGAAGCCACATCAGGCAAAATTATGAGGATTTACATGACATAATTTTTATGCAAGTGTTAAGCTCTCGTTGAACTGAAGTTCACTTCAGCTTTGGTGTCCTCCCTTCCCAGTGGGAACTGTCTATACTTCCATATATCCCTTCTCCTTTCATCCACCTTGAAGGTTACAGGGCTTAAATTTTACCCATTCACCATCTTTTTTTCTGTCACAAGTGTCTGCCAGACTGATTCCTTTCCAGGCTGTTGTGTCAAGGTGTCACTATCTAACCCCCAAAAGAAATGCTCCCCTTCTTTTTTATCCTCCCCTTCTTTCAGAGGTTATTGAATTAGCTTTGAAGCTTTTCTGGGTTTTTTTCCCTAAATTCCAATTTGGGCTTTTGGGTATCAACCTTCCGGTGTTCCTTCAACAATCTTGTCAGGGATTATGAGCAACTGGTGTGTTTTCCATGCAACTCCTTCCTCTGAGCTGTTTGAAAATTCCCATTGAGTCAATCCATGTTGTGAACTACCAATGTGGAGATAGTGTGGGTGATGGAGCTGCTCCTTTTGGAGGGCAGGTTCCCGGGAAGGGCAGAAAGCTGGGAAAAGAGAACTCCACCAGGGATGTAGAGCCCTGAGTGCCCTGCAGAAGGGAAATCCATCCAAAGGCACCTGGCCTGCCACCTACTTAAGAACTTATAAACTTTAATGAGAGGTTATCACCAACTTTTAAAGCCCCAGCAATTCATAACCAGGAAGGACCTGGACTCACAGGATTGGGGTCATGAACTGCCCCCACATTGGCCGTGAACGACTCATGACTTGGTGAAACGGGAGTGTGTTGGTGGCTTGTGTTATCGGAGGTACAACGGTGAACTGCTGTTTTGCAACCTCATTTTAGAGCTGACAAGATAAGGGGTTAGGTGAAAGTTGCGTGGAGAGGTGAGGGAAG
>NW_016690419.1:1021733-1027687 GCF_001604755.1 Lepidothrix coronata | reverse complement strand
AAATTTGACGCCATCTTCACAGATCCCTTCAATCCCTGTGGGCAGATCATTGCTGTTCAGTTCTCCATCCCCAGTGTGTTCTTCCTGAGGGGTGTTCCCTGTAACATCGACATTCAGGCTGCTCAGGCCCCGGACCCGCCGTCCTACATCCCGCGGATGTTCTCCCTCTACACAGACCACATGACATTCTCCCAGAGAGTGAAGAACTTCCTGCTCTTCCTTTCCGAGTCCTTCAGCTGCAACATTGCCTACTCCCCCTTTGAAGAGCTGGCCTCGGAGTTCCTGCACAGGCCGATGACGATGCCACAGCTTTTAAGTCACGGGTCCGTGTGGCTGAAGAGACTCGACTTTGCCTTTGACTATCCCATGCCTGTAATGCCCAATATGGTTTTCATTGGAGGCATCAACTGTGGACACAAGAAAGCGTTGTCTGAGGTCAGTGACAGGCTGGGAGAGGGGGAACAAGGGAAGAGTTCCGGCAGTCACACACCTGTGTGATCCCAGAGTGTTTGACAGGGATTCTACCTCTCTCTCTCAGAGGACTTAAAAGGGCCTGGAGTGACAGGACACAGGGAATGGCTTCCCATTGCCACAGGGCAGGGTTAGGTGGGATATTGGGAAGGAATTCCTCCCTGTGAGGCCCTGGCACAGGCTGCCCAGAGAAGCTGTGGCTGCCCCTGGATCCCTGGAAGTGTCCAAGGCCAGGTTGGACGAGGCTTGGAGCAACCTGGGCTAGTGGAAGGTGTCCATGCCCGTGGCAGGGGATGGGATGGGAT
The DNA here is from genome assembly GCF_001604755.1 of Lepidothrix coronata. Lineage (NCBI taxonomy): Eukaryota > Metazoa > Chordata > Aves > Passeriformes > Pipridae > Lepidothrix > Lepidothrix coronata. Next base: position 1,026,911 of record NW_016690419.1, on the reverse strand, counting down.
GAGCTTTAAGGTCCCTTCCAACCCAAACCTGGGAATTCTGGGATTCTTTGATTGTACCTAAAGGTATAATTCAGATTAAGACTTCCTGTATCCACCTAAAAAACAGGCACAAGATGTGATCCCACCTCCTTTCTTCAGGTCTGCCCAACACAGGGCTTTTGTTTGGTGAGGGGATCGGGTGCCATACTGTGTTTAATTCCAGCTGAAGTCAGGTACACAAGCACCATCTCAGGCAGGAATTCATGCCAAAAGGGCTGCTGGATTATAATAGCCCTTCCAACAATTCTTTGCCTTGTAAGAGGCAGGAGAATATTTCTTCAAGACCATTAGCTGCTTATCTAGTGAGAAAAATAACTCATGCAAGAGCATCATGTGCTCTTTTATGTACCAGCAGCTTTGTGTTTGAGTCCAAGGCTAATATTTTGTGGTGAAGGTTTTTGTCTGACAACATCTTCCATCACAAACATGAGGCAGCTGTATTTTTAGGTTTGGATCGGGAAATGTGGGTGGGTTGTTGCCTGGGAAGCTCTGGTCCATAAAGTCCTAGATTAGCTTGTTGGAGCTGGCGATGTGTGTTAGCTCCTTGCTGCATGTGATGTATATCCTTGCTTGCTTGTGCTGTAGGTAGAACAGTCTCATGTAAAGCCAGAGATTAAGTGGAAAAGGAGATATAGGAGCAGGCAGGTGCTGAATCTGAGTGTCACCCAAGTGTCTCAGCAATAAATCCCTTTGTTTCCTAGAAAGGATAATGTTTTATCTTTGTGAACATGACTCCAAAATAAACAGACTCTCCTCTCTTCTTCCCTTGAACTTCTTTCACTTGCCACCTTTCCCAGATCCTTAGGGAATGGATTCCTCCTGCCTCTCATCACTCTTCCCTCAGATTCTCAGGCCTTTGTGAACATGAATCTTCTTTTACAAGAAAAGAGATTTGCATCTCAGAAGCCGGGCTTGTAAAATCCTCCCCAGAGCCTCCCTTCCCCGCCCTCGGGCGTTGCTTCACTCCTCCCACTCCACTTGATGCCAGGCTGGAATTGTTTCTTTCTGTTAATCTGCTTTTCCACAAAAGTCCCTTTCAAATTGTCACTTTTGTCAGGGCAGTGCTTTTTCCTATCTGTTCTCTCCATCAGAGCTGCTTAACTGGCTCCTGGGGACAAACCCGGGCAGATCCTCTGGGAATGCATCCCACAGGCAAGGCCAGGGAGCAACTCCAGCTTAAAATCAGGCTCTGCTCGGGATACAAGGCTCACTCTCGTCTTTTCCAGGGGCTAAAGATCATAGTCCGGCAGCAATAGTTATTGCAGGAATATTGATTCTTCACTCCTGTTTCTCCTGGAAGAAGAAAATGATGGAGAGCTTTAGGTCAGGATGAGAAAGAGTTTGTGGTGCCTGACACCATCGTTTAGAGGGTTTTCCTTCACTGATCCAACCTTCTGCTGCACTGGATTAAATTGGTACCTGGTGGTGTTCCCAGCCCCAGTGCTGAGCTGGATGTAAATCCCAGAGCTGGATGTAAATCCCAGAGCCTCCTCCTGAGGATTTGCACAGACATTGTGCTCTACAGTGGCATAACTTTATAATTTTAACCATAAACTCGACAAGCATTTCAGAACAGCTGTGAAATGCCTATCAAAAGAAAGGAAAGCAAGAAAGCATTTTAATCCCTGCTTTCAGCAAGCCTGGTTACTTCCAAGTGCCAGCACTATTCAAAGGCTTGGGATTTCATTTTGGCGAAGTCTGATTTTATTTTCAACGGAGCATCAGTCAGCACATGAGATACCGAGCCCAGTTCTGCCCAGCCCGAGTTGATTTGTCTTTAAACGACTCATCATTGCCTTGAGCTCTTCCCAGTGACTGGTTTGGCTGGAAAAGCCAGGTCATTAAGGTGGAATGTGGGAATCTGGGTTTATTTAAAATCCAGGGGGCTGTGGAGAGTTGGGATTTCTAGGGCCATGGCTCCTGGGAGCGGTGGCAGTGCCTCGGTCCCCGCGGGGGTCTGGGTTTCCCTGGCCCTGCTGTGCCTGGCCGAGGGTGGGAAGGTGCTGGTGGTGCCCATGGATGGGAGCCACTGGCTCAGCCTGCGCTCGCTGTTGGTAGCCCTGGGCCAGAGAGGGCATCAAATCCTCACGGTGGCACCCGAGGGGAACCTGAACGTGGAGCCATCCCAGTATTACACCCTCCAAACGTACCCGGTGCCCTTAACCAGGGAAGAGCTGAGGGAACACGTGCGCTCCTTCGGGAATGAGCTTTTCGAGACGAGACCTTTCCTCCAAAGACTCGCTGCGCTCCGTGGAAAAGCCCAGCTCATCTCCCAGCTCTACACCTCCTCCTGCAGGAGTTTGCTGCACAACCGGGACCTGATGGAATACCTGGAAGGGGGTAAATTCGATGTTGTTCTCAGAGATCCTGATGGAATACCTGGAAGGGGGTAAATTCGATGTTGTTCTCAGGGATCCCGTCGTGCCCTGTGGGCAAATCCTGGCCCTGCATCTCTCCGTCCCCTCCGTGTTCTTCCTGCGGGGGCTTCCCTGCAGTTTGGATTTGCAGGCTGCTCAGTGCCCAGACCCCCCTTCCTACGTCCCAAGAACATTTACGGACAACTCCGACCACATGACGTTTTTCCAGCGTGTGGAAAACTTCATCCTCAAGGCATCAGAGTCCTTTCTTTGCCGTTCTGCCTATTTGCCATTTGAACTCCTGGCCTCGGAGGTTCTTGGCGGACCAGTAACAATGAAGGGGCTCTTAAGCTGTGGATCCATTTGGCTTAAAAGGATGGATTTTGTTTTTGAGTACCCCATGCCAGCGATGCCCAACATAGTTTTTATTGGAGGTGTAAACTGTGGAAAGAAAAAGCCCTTGTCTCAGGTCAGTGACTTCCAGGATAAAATAATTAATGTTTAATGCAGTTTGCGAGTGCTCTGTGTGTAAATAATCATGTACGTGAATCTGTGAGGTTTATACAACATAAATCTATTTACTGTAAAGGCAAAGAAAATAGGGGAAATAGGCAAAGAAACAGGTGAAAAACTGGGTTGGTTTTAATTCTCTCTCACTCCTGCAGGTAACTTTCTATAGAATTAGCAAGATCTGAGCATTTTTGCTCTCACAATTGGTTTTTGTGGGTTAGGTGGGAGTAGCTCATCACTGCAGTAAAGAGGCAAGACCCACCAGTGAGGGTGATCCCTGTCTTACCAGGTGTTTGAAGATAAGTGTTATTAACTCAAACTATTTGTTTTCCTGTCACAATCGACTTTTGAAAACAATGAATCTTTTTGGTTGATGGAACCACCCTTAAATAATTTAGAAATGAAGCATCATAACTCATCAGTTGGTAGGTAATGTTCTGGTCTCTGTATCTGCATCTGCTGCCTTCCCAAAAGTTTCCTTACAAAGGGAGCTGCGGTAGTTTGAGAAGTGTCCTTAAAAATACTCATTAACCTCCATAGTAAATTATCCTATTGTCAAAACTAGTTCTGTGCTGTAATTTTCCTAATTAGGGCTTGTCTGCAGATCCTGCCTGTGCATTTATGTGGTTTGCTCTCATGGCCCTGGGGCAAACTCTTCCCAGACTGATCTAAAATTGTTAATTCAGTTTTAATTGTAGTTGGCAAAAGCCATCCCCGTGTCCTTCCCCCTCCCAGCCCCTACTTCATCCTTCCAACAAGAGGCTTTTCAAGGTAATGAACTGTGAGGGCCAATTTTCCATTTTCCTTGCAGTGTCACGATATAAAACTGCTGAAAAAAACAGCCCGTTTCCCATGTGAAGCTTAAAGATTTTTCTAATCTTTTTACAAATAGAAAGCGTATGGGCTGGCAGGAGGGGGAGGAATTTCCTTAGACTGAAAACTGTGGTTTGGAAAATTGATGTTGTGTTTTGAGCAGATTTGTTGAAGGATCCCTCATTTCCTTAAATCACAGAATAGCTCCTAGGAGGGTCTGTTCCGTGATCTTCCTCCTTTCTATCCTTTTTAAAGACAGGTGCAGTGTTTCCCTTTTCCCAGTCACCTGGGACTTCACCATGACTTTCCCAATATCCTGCAGAGTGGCTTGGCAATTCCCTCGGGACTCTGGGAATATGGGGTCCTGTATGTTTGGGGGATGACCCAAGTGCATGTTTGGGTTCCTCAGGTGGTCATGAACCTGAGCTTCTCTTACAGAAGGTGGGATTTTGCTCCCCCAGCCCCATCTTGGTGTCCATCTGTTGCTGAAATTAATGTTCATTGGCTATAAATTACACAATTCCCTTCATTAATTAGTATTCTATCTTCTATTTGTTACTGATTTCTCGCTTCTCATCCTAATTAGCCCACATTTTTCAGTCTTTTCAGTATCTTTTTCCCAGATAGGGAGGGGTTCAGTACAAGTGCTGAATTGTCTTGGTTCGTTTCTTCTTTATCTCGTGGTTCTGCAACCTTGTGGTCCATAAATTCTGCATTTCTTGTGTCCAGTTTGAGCAATCTCTCTCTCCCAGGCTTTGTTAACCTCCCTCTAGGTCTGAGATCGTTTCCAAACATATCCGGTTGCTTTAGCAAAAGGTAAATCCAGTAATTTTCCCAAACTGTGTTCCCACAAGAGCAGCTTGTGGCAAACCTTGTTAAATGCTGGCTACAGTGGCACGTGACAGAGTGGGAAATGACATTGCTTGTGATGGATTAAACCAATTCATTAGAAAATTATTAGGAAAGTTATATCCGTTCCAGTACAGACATGGAGGCAGTGAGGTTGCCAGTGAAGACTGAAGCAAAAAGAGTCCCACAGGCTTCTCCTTGTCCATCATCTCCAGTTTCCCAGTCTGGCTTGGGGGGCGGTACACTTCCTCTGACCTTCTTTTCCTGGTAATGGACCCGTAGAAGCCCTCCTTGTTTGCATCCTGTGCGAAGTTCAGCTCCAGCTGCACCTTGGACTCACTGCCCCCCTCCCTCCCCAGCCAGAGGGCATTCCTGCAAACCCAGGGCTCCTCCAATGCACGGAGGGGGGTGTTTTCCAGGGGAGCTGCTGCCCTGATCTGTACCTGTCAGACTGGCTGAACTTTAACACCCTTATTCCATCTTTGCCATGTCTGTGATTATACAATGACCAAACAGCAAATAAGTCTAAAAGATCACCCGGACAAAGCACGGCCCAGATGGCTTAAAAACACCCAGCTGGGGAGGTTCTTCCTCGGAGGCTCTCCCTGAT
>NW_016690419.1:963531-1016665 GCF_001604755.1 Lepidothrix coronata | reverse complement strand
CTGGTGGTGCTGCTGTCCCTGCTGGGTTTGGCTGCGGGTGGGAAGCTCCTGGTGGTGCCGGTGGACGGGAGCCACTGGCTCAGCATGAGGGAGGTGCTGGACAGTCTGCGGCAGAGGGGACACGAGGTGGTCGTGGTCGCCCCTGAAGTCAGTCTGTACATCAAGCCATCCAAGAACTTTGTGATGAAAATGTACCCAGTGCCTTTCACACAGGAAGAGATGGATGAAGATTTCCAAGGATTTACAAAGGACTTGTTTGAAGGGGGATCTTTTCTGGCGAGAGTCATTAGGCTTTATCAGCGGTCAAAGAAAACCTCTGCTCTGTTCCTGGCCACTTGCACACACCTGCTCCACAACAGGGAGCTCATCAATTACCTTGAGGACAGCAAGTTTGATGCCATCCTTACAGACCCCATTCTCCCCTGTGGGCAGATCCTGGCAGAGCATCTCTCAGTCCCCTCCGTGTATTTCTTGCAGCAAATCCCCTGTGCTCTGGAATATCAAGCCACCCAGTGCCCCAACCCCCCTTCCTACGTCCCCAGGGTCTTTACAGACCACACAGACCACATGACCTTCCTCCAGCGGGTCAGGAATGTGCTCTATGACATCCCCAATTTTTTTCTCTGCGACGCTGTCTTCCAACCTTACGCCAAACTGGCCTCGGAATTCCTGCGCCGGGATGTGACCGTGCCGGATCTCCTCCGCCAGGCTTCCATCTGGCTCATGAAGATAGACTTTGTCTTGCACTACCCAAAGCCCTTGATGCCCAACATGATTTTGGTTAGTGGAGTAAACTGTGCTTCCAAGCAGCTCAGCCAGGTGGGTCACGCTCTGGTTTTCCCTGCGGGGTTGGAGTGGCTCCGAGGAGCTGCAGCGCAGGGTGTGTCCGAGTCCTCGGGCTGTGGGCGGGGGCAGGAGGATTTCAGACTGCTTTTGTTCTGCACTGCTGTCGGTGAAGGCATCGCAGGTAGAGGTGGAGGGAGTGCTGTACATGGAATTAGCTCTGGGAAGTGCTGTGCCTCTGCTCCAAGCCACCTCTGGCACTGGAGGGGTGTCCCAGCACCTCTTCCCTCAGGGCTGTTGACCTGTTGCAAGACACACTTGGTTTGAGGAGACCTTCACTCATCCTCTGATCTGACTTGACTGATTTCCTCTACATTCCTGTATTTGTTCTTTAAGGGTGGATTCTCTGTGCTTTGAATTGTCAGAGACTCATGAAAAAAAACTTCCTTTGCTTTGGAATGTCATTTGAGGCCCCTCAGGGAACCTCCTGAGCGTGTCCAGTTAGGTCAGGCTGGTCCTTCCTCTTCCTTGCTGAGTTTTGAGTGTCTCCTACGTCCCTTATACCAAACACACTTCATCGTATCAATTAATTCTGTATCCAGTTCAGATTTTTCATGTTGCAGCTTTGCCAGTGTCAATCTCACATTCAACTTTTTATTATTTTTTATTTTATCCCAAGCCAGCAGCAGAACTTTGCTTTTCCCTTTGCTGGCTTTCATGATGCTGCTATTGCCTCATTTTCCCAACTTGTGGCATTCTTTTTCCATATCCCAGGGCCAGTGGTGCTCCTTATTTAAAGTATCAACTGGCATAATTAAAATGAAGTATAAGTTGGCGACTTTATTCTTCTAGAATGATTCTTGGATTTATTTAAGCCTTTTTTTTTAATGTGTTTTCAAATCTACTTTGTGGTTTGCAGAGTAACTTCTATTTTTAGTAATAACTCATCCTGCTGAGTTTTTCAGATATTGGCTCTGCCAAGTGGGTGAGATAAGGCTGATTTTTCGGGAAAAGCTGAATCTCACACAGTAAAAATGAAGCATTTTTAAAGAGGATTCAGACTTGGCACTCCAAGTCTAGAAAAGATGGAGATTGAATAAAGTGTCCTGCTAAAACTTGTATAAAATCTGGAAAAGCTAAGGGTGGAAGGGGGACTGACAGGCAGTTTCTCCCAATATTTGACCTGTGACTAACACTGAAATGCAAACAAAAAGGAGAATTTTTCCACACCATGCACTATAAAAACCCCAAGTCAGCCCCTCAAAAGCAGCAGATTATCTATTTTTTGTAGACAAAACCTATGAATTTAAAAAGGATTTGGGTGGTTATAAGAGGTGCAGGCTGACTGCCAGGATTTATAGGCTTACAAGAGGGATAATCATGGATTCCCCTTCTGGGATATTTGTTGGACCATTCCCAGCTCACAGCCTTGGCACTCAACCCTGCACTTTGGCTTTACTTTCCCCTCTATCTCCTTCCACCCTTGCTTTTGGAACAGGCAGGACTTGTGGACTTCAGACTCATAAACACGCGAAAGGCTGTTCCTGTGTTGCTCAAAATCCAGTGTCACAACTTCCATGAACTCTTTTTGAACTGTTATGAACTTTCCTAAAACTTTTATGACCTTTTTTTGAAACTGTTATGAGCCTCAAGGGTTTGGGTTGGGTTTTGTTACCTCTTCAGTGGTGTTTTATAGCGTTTTGTTTTAGTGTCTCACAGATGATCCATGTTTGGCTGAACAACTGTGTGTCAAATATGAGATGTGAGGGGCCTGTCTGTAGGGCAAGAGTATGTCTGCAACTCTGAGTTTACTACATGAGTAAGTACTGCCATCTTAAGGTGTATTTGATGCTTTGCCTTGTTAGGTGAGATCCTTTTCCCACAGAAATGTGGGAATGGACTCACAGGAACTGGAGCTTCAGTTTTTGGCCTTTTAATGTCATCTCACTTCCAGCTAGAGCCAAAGTTCGGCTTAAACAGGGTGGGACTGTATGGAATCATGGAATTGCTGAGGTTGGAAAAGACCTCTGAGATCATCCAACACTGCCCAGCCCACCACTAATTCATGTCCCCAGGTGCCACATACATGCATTTTTGGAACACTTTCAGGGATGGTGACTCCACCATTTCCCTGGGTAGCCCATTCCAATGCTTGGTAACCCTTTCCATGGAGAAATTTTTCCCAATATCCAGTGCGAACCTCCCTATTGATGTCTGAAACTCCCTTCTCTTTAATGCAATTTCTTTGGATGTTACAGTCCTTCCTCCTGGCTTATGAGAATCCCTTTTTTTAACAAGCCACGTGGAGAACCTCCTCTCCAATTAAGCATTTTAGGATGCTCTTAGTATTAGGCTTAGTATTAGCCTCTGAATGTACTTCCCACACTCAGGTGCCTTTGGCAAAGGCAACCAATTCATGAAGCAAAATTCCTACCATTCCTGCCTGCTCTAAGACAGCCCTTCCAGGTATGAAGAAACTGTTCAGAGCTCTCTCTGTTTGGGTGTGCTTGGTTAGGGGAGTCTAAAACCATTTGTCTTCTCCATCCAGCTCTTGTTCAGTTGCCATTCCTGCATTTTATTTGGCTTTTGTAACCTTGCTAGCTTTTGGCATCCAGCTTTTCCCTATCCATGAAATATGCCATGAAATATGCCATGAAATATGCAGGTGAGATCTGCTTGGCCAGGCCCTCCTTTCCAGCACAAACTGCTTTTTTTTAGGTTTATCTGGAAAGTTTTCCAGTGCCTTTGCCTGTCCCTCCCCCCCAAAGCATTGCTTTGTTACAGGGAGCTGTTTCATTCCCCCAGGTACACGTTGGGTTTCCATTGCATCGCTTGCTACAGCTTCAACCCAGGTTCTCAGCAATAATTAGGCACTTAAATGCCACTCAAATCAACCAGATTTGGGTATCTAAAGAAGTCCTGGGAGTGGGACTTCCCTCCACAGCAGGGCAGCTGTGTTGTTAGACGGGCAAACCTTCAAAACCTCCAGGGTAAAAAAAGCTTCTTCCAAATTTTCAGTCCAAATCTCTCAAACTGTTTGTGACTGATTTTTTTTTTTTTTTACTGTTACCCAGAAGAATTTGGCTCAGTCATCAGGAAGAATTCAGGAGGAATTTCTTCCTGGAAAGGGTGGTCAGGCCTTGGCAGGGGCTGCCCAGGGAGGTTTGGAGTCCCCATCCCTGGAGGTGTCCAAGGAAGGACTGGCCGTGGCACTCAGTGCTCTGGGCTGGGGGACAAGGGGGGGATCAGACAAAACTTGGACTTGATGACCTTGGAGGGCTTTTCCAGCCTCAGTGACTCTGGGATCACTGTTACTCCCCATCAGGTAGCCTGTGATCAAGATCAGGACTCCTAATGTGGGTTTTTTTCTGCCTTAAAAGTCATACCCTAGGAAATGCAGAGACATCTCAAACTGTTCTCCCCTTCTTCTGCTGAGCACAGGAGACAAGTGTGGACTTCCCTTGGCTCCTACCACAGCCAGGCCTTGATAACTTCTTGGAAAAGTACCTATTATTGTGAACTTTCAAACACATTTGTCCCGTAGCCTCTGACCTGTGAACTCTTACAGCCCCTCTTGAGCAAGGACCTTGTGTTCTGCTGCATCTTTGTTTTCAAAGAGATGTTTGGCCCCAGGCCACTCATCTGTGAACTCTGGTGGCCCCTCTTGAGCAGGAGCTGCACATTGTGCATGTCACTCTTTCGATAAAAAGGTATTTGGTTAATAAGTCACCCAAACTCTGGTGACTCCGCTGCTTGGTGTGCCAGCTCCTGCAAACCACAGAGAGCGTCCTGCGTGAACTCCAGGCACCTTTCTGAGCAAAGGTCGGAGGTTTAGGTCTTCCTTGTCAATAGTTCACCACAGTCTTTGTAGTACAAGCTCTCTGGAGAAGCTCAGTGGCCATAAAATTGACTCCTGCCTTGAATCTGGCCCAGCCACATGCACAGTGACTCACTTGAGACAACCCTGACCCAGCAAAACCACAAGCAATTGCTGCCTCTGCTAATCAAGGGCCCTGCTAATTGTTCTCAATCACCTGAGATAACTTAAATGCACGGAACAGCTTCTTCAGGTGCCTTGATAGCACTTTAATTCATGCTTTTATCAGTGTTCAAACCCTAATCTTGGAACTCCAGTAACCTGTCTCAGCAAACATTTTGTAGGGGTAAACATTAAAGTCCACCACGATATAAATGAGGTACAACTATTTTCTGCCTTCATATTCTGCTGAAAGGAGTGAGAAGGAGCAGTTGATCTCCTTTCCTGCCCCATGGCAGGGATGTGGAGGCACCAGGTAACCGCTGGGCTGGTTCTTTTCCTTGCTTTCTGGAGCATGGCAGGAGGTGGGAAGCTCTTGGTGGTGCCTCAGGATGGGAGTCACTGGCTGAGCATGCGCATGGTGCTGGAGAAACTCTGGGAGAAGGGGCACGAAATCGTGGCCGTGGTTCCTGACGCCGCTTTGCTCCTGAAGAGCCCTCAGTCCTTCACCATCAAAACATACTCCGTGCCCTACACACAGGAGTTTGTGGACAAATACTACCAGGAGTTGGGGGAGAAGAGCTTTGAGTTGACACTCACAGCTCTGCTCAGCAACGTCTCCCAGCTGACCAGCCTGTTCTCCTCTGCCTGTCGGCACCTCTTGTACGACCAAGAGCTGATGAGGTACCTCCAGGACAGCAAGTTCGATGCCATCATGATGGACCCTGTGCTGCCCTGTGGCCCCATCCTTGCTGAGTATCTCTCCCTCCCCTCAGTCTACTTCATGCGTGGCCTCCCGTGCACCTTAGACTACAAGGTTGCCCAGTGTCCCAGTCCTGTGTCCTACGTGCCCAGGACTTTCTCCTCCACTTCGGATCACATGACATTCCCAGAGCGTGTGAAGAACCTCCTGATTGGGCTCTCAGAGCCAGTGCTTTGCTACCTGTTCTATACAGAGTACAGGAACTTGGCTTCTGAGTTTCTGCAGAGAGATGTAACGATGCAGGAGCTCTTCAGCAAAGCCTCGGTGATGCTGATGAGATACGACTTTGTTTTTGAGTACCCGCGCCCCATAATGCCCAACATGGTCTATGTTGGAGGCATCAACTGTGTGCAGAAGAAGCCATTGTCAGAGGTTGGTCGTTGCTTACCCTGAGGGTGTTGTGGCATTTATTGGTGATTATTTAAGATGTGCTGGTTTAAGTGCTCTCTTGGTGTGTTCAGCTGGAGAAGAGGAGGCTGAGGGGAGACCTCATTGCAGTCACATCTTCCTCAAGGGGCAGAGGAGGGGCAGGCCCTGAGCTCTGCTCTGGGGGGACCAGGGACAGGAACCAGGGAATGGCTGGAACTCTGTCAGGGCAGGGTCAGGTTGGATCTCAGCAAAAGGTTCTTCCCCCAGAGGGTGGTTGGCACTGACCAGGCTCCCCAGGGCAGTGGGCACAGCCCCAAGGCTGCCAGAGCTCCAGCAGGGTTTGGATGATCCTCTGGGGCACAGGCAGATGGGCCTGTGCAGGGCTGACGTTTGGGCTGGATGATCCTTGTGGATCCTTCCAGCTCAGCATATCCTGTGACGCTGTTCTGTAACACTTGTCTTGATCCGGTATGTGATCGAATCCTGGGATGGCCTGGGAGTGGGATTTCAGGCTTTGATAGATGATCACAAGGCTTGCTCTTCAAACACCTGAAGGGTTTCTCTCCAGGAGAGCTTAGGTCAAGTTGCCTGAACTGTGTTGCTGCCTGTAGGTGTAGCTTAGCTTGTTGTAAGCACATCATCATCATATTGGACACTCAGGGCATGTTCTGTGTCAGAGAAATGACAAAATAATTCAGGGTCATGTGATTTAATATTCCTGACAGTTGTGGAATTAATCACAGGAGATGATTGTACAAAAAAATGGAAATCTGTGGATATACCCAGGCACTTCTCAGTGCCACAGAGCATGAAGCTGTGTCGGGGGGGTTAGGCTGGATCTCAGGTTCTTCCCCCAGAGGGTGGTTGGGCACTGAACAGGCTCCCCAGGGTTTGGTCACAGTCCCAAAGCTGCCAGAGCTCCAGGAGTGTTTGGACAACACCCTCAAGGACAGGGTGGGATTGTTGGGGTGTCCTGGGCAGGGCCAGGATTTGGACTGGTGATCCTTGTGGGTCCTTCCAAATGAGGATATTCTGGGATTCCATGTGTACGAATACCCCAAAACCAGGGGTGTGCAGGGACACAGGAGGAGCTCTGTTACCTCTGGATTTGTGTAAGGTAGCAAATAAGAGGCTGATTGGGAAAAGAAGCCTTCAGGACTGTAACCATCTCCCCTCCCTTGTCTAAATCTCCCTCGTGCTGTGCAGGTAGGGAGATGTCAGTGGTTTATCCTTTCAGACAGGGAGTTATTGCTCGGCTTGCGACACCTTTACTACTGTAAACCCAGGACTTTCCCTGTGATAATTGCTGTGATAGAGCACCAAATCTACAGATAAACCTTTACAACCCACTGTATATCAAATCTCTGTCAATCTTTGCTTCTTGGTTACACTCCAAGGGCACAAAGCAATCCAAAGGTCAGGCTTGTTCCTAGTTCTGTGTCCAGTCACTGGAGCGGACCCAAGGCAGGGAGTTGATCATTACCTGGATGTTAGTGATTGCTGGGTGAGTCCCATTCATGACTCTTGCTCAGCCTTTCAGCCCAAGATGCTGTTGGTCCCTCCTCCCTTGGTCCCTCCTCCCTTGGTCACTCCTCCCTTTGTCACTCCTTCCTGGAGTGTTTGAGTCCTCTGATGTTGATCCAAACATGCAACTTCACCTTGCAGTGCCCGGTTACTCAGAGCCTTCACCACGCACGGGAGATAAACCCAATATTTACCCACAGTTAAAAATTACCCCAATTTCTCTCTGTTAAAAGTTAAACCCCACCTCAGTTAAAACTCAAGTGCAAAGTACCCCCGTGGTTCATTCCTCCTCCTGCAGCCATTTAAAACTCTGTTGGCCGCACGAGGGAAATGGCTCCTTCCAAGCCAGGATTTCATTCTCCTGCCTCCTGGGCTGTGTTTTGCCTGCTCCTGTGGACCTTTGGTGAAGGTGGGAAGCTTTTGGTGGTGCCCATTGACGGCAGCCACTGGCTGAGCATGCGCCCGGTCGTGGAGCGGCTCCGGCAGCGGGGACACGACCTCGTGGTGGTGGCACCGCAGACGAACCTCCGGATCCGCCCGTCGGGGCTTTACACCCTGAAAACATACTCTGTGTCTTACACCAGGGAGTATGTGGAGGCAGAATTCCGACAGATGGGCCACAGGAGCTTCGCACCCCAGCCCTTCTTGGAAAAACTCGCGAAAATAGCCAATTTTACCACCATGTTCTTGGATTCCTGCAAACGTCTCCTGGCTGACAGAGAGCTGATCCAGTACCTCGAGGAGAGCAGATTCGATGCTGTTTTCATGGATCCTTTCTTTCCCTGTGGGCAGATAGTGGCTGAGCACCTCTCCCTGCCTTCTGTGTACTTCGTCCGGGGGCTGCCCTGCAGCCTCGACTCCCAGGCCACCCTCTGTCCCAGCCCTCCTTCCTACATTCCCAGGTTTTCCACCCGCCTCACGGACCGCATGAGCTTCCTCCAGCGCCTGGGCAACCTCGTGGCCAGCCTGAGCAGTTCCCTGGCTTGCTCTTTCCTTTATTCTCCCTACGATCCTTTGATCAGGGAGTTCCTGCGGCGGGAGGCGACGGTGCCGGAGCTGTTGAGCCGCGCGGCCCTTTGGCTCCTGAAATACGACTTCGTGTTCGAGTTCCCCCGGCCCCTCATGCCCAACATGGTCCTGGTCGGGGGCACCGGCTGCACTCGGGAAAACAAGTTATCCCGGGTTAGTTCCCTCCTTTCCCTGCTGCCTGCACTGAGAGTTCTGTCCAGGAGATGGAGCTCCCAGGCAGGAATAAGTGATGTCAGGCGGGAGTGGCTGGGCAAGCACTTGGCACCTCTGCGTCCAGCCCTGGAGAGACGAGGAGTTACTTTGTAGGACACCTCTGGATTCCCAGGCAAAGCTGCACCAAAAAAAACAGCTTTTCCTTTTCGCATTTTCCCTATTTCCATTCCATTTTCCTTCTTTTTGTCTGCGGCTCCCTCATGAGGGGCAGTGGAGGGGCAGCAGCGATCTCTGCTCTCTGTGAGCAGTGACAGGACCCGAGGGAACGGCTGGAGCTGTCAGGGAGGTTTAGGCTGGGTGTTCGGAGAAGGTTCTGGAAGGCACTGCAACAGGCTCCCCAGGGCACTGGAAGGCACTGGAACAGGCTCCAAGGCTGCCAGAGCTCCCGGAGCGTTTGGACAACACCCTCAGGGACAGGGTGGGATTGTTGGGGTGTCCCGGGCAGGGCTGGGAGTTGGATTGGATGGTCCTTGTGGGTCCCTTCCAGCTCAGGATATTGCATGAACTTCAGGATGAAACCCACCCCACCAGTGAAGCAGCCCTTCTGCCACTTTTGTGTGAAATACTCTGGACTGTAAATGTATTTTGTTTGAACTGTGCCAAACTTCCTCAATATGGGATATCTCCTGCTTTGCATTAAGAAATCTTCCTCATTCTCTTATTTTCCAGTGAGCGTCCACTGCAGGTATTTCATAAAGGTGGTGAGTAGCACCCACTGAGATGAGCAGATGCTCATTAAAAACACTGCTAAAATAACCTGAATATTCCCAAAGCAGGGCTGCAAACTTTCCTAAAAGTAATGACACTTCCGAGCAGATTGTTGGACCTTGGAATGCAAAAACATTTAGAAAACAAAATAAAACTGATGTGACTGATCCCACAGGAAATAAATTGGGTCAAATATACCTCTAGACAGCCTCAAAACTGTGGTAAAGAGCAGAACTAAGAGAGTCAGTCTTGGTTGTCCCTCTCCATGGCAGAGGGTTGGAATGAGATGATCTTTGAAGTCCCTTCCAACCCAAATGGTTCCATGGTTATCCCATTAGATCCTGGAGATAAGATTTCACTTGCCAGACTTACATGGACTTTTAGTTCGTTTTATTCCACTTCTTTCACTCTGATTCCTGCAACAGTTTCCTTTTGTCTTTCCTTCCCTGGCTTGGCCAAATATTTTTCTATGGCAAAGAATTTTTGCTCCAGCCTTTGGCTGTTTTTGTGCTTCATTGGAATCCCTTTGCTCTTGGATTCCAGTGCTGGAGTTCCTGGTCCTTCTGTTATTGAAATCAATCAAACCAAATAGATACAAACCCCTGGCAGGACTTCAATATTATCCTACTCAAAGCAAAGACAATAAATCCAGATATGAGGAGTTCAAGCTGTCAGAACACTTGTACAAAATTTTAATTCTCTCTTGCAACTCTGGGGTCTGAAAAGAAGAACATCAGCTCTAAATCCAAACTTGCAATAAATGTGGAAATGAGCCACCCGGGGAATGGCTGCCAGGAGAAATATGATGGTGATCTATCCAAGGCCAGGTTGGATGGGGCTTGGAGCAACCTGGTTGAGTGGAAGGTGTCCCTGCCATGGCAGGGGGTGGAATGAGATGGGCTTTGAGGTCCCTTCCCACCCAAACCATTCTGGGATTCTATGAATTGATCTCCTTAATTGGTCCAGCATAATTTTTGTGTCACAGACCATGTCTTTGAGCAGACAGGCTTTGCTACACAATTGTTTTCAAGCCGGTTTTTCCTCAGGTGCATCATGAATCTGAGTTCAGGCACCTCCCTGACTTTGTTCACCCACCTGCGCCCATTTCTTTTTCCCCAGGACTCATTTTCCTGCCCGTAGCTGATTTTCCTGATCATAATTTTGTGGTGTTGTGTCACATTTTTGGTTTGTTGTGTTGACTGCTTATTTTATTGCCTTTCCAGGGAGTTTTGTGGGAATGCCACAGCAATTCCAGCATCTGACCTGGAAAGGACCTTGACCAAGGGTGTGCTTCCTTTTTGCAGGAATTTGAAGCCATTGTGAATGCCTCTGGAGAACATGGCATCGTTGTCTTCTCGCTGGGCTCCATGGTCTCCGAGATCCCCATGAAGAAAGCCATGGAAATCGCGGATGCCTTGGGAACAGTCCCTCAGACGGTACCACTTCCCTCTTCCCCTTCCAGCAGGGCTCTTTCCAGGCCCTCCCGTCCCTCTCCTGCTGAGAGCTGACGTGCTGTTGGCTCCTCCTGGCAGGTCTTGTGGCGGTACACGGGCCCGACGCCCCCCAACCTGCCCCAGAACGTGAAGCTCGTCAAGTGGCTGCCGCAGAACGATCTCCTGGGTAGGTCTGAGGAGCCTCGAGAGGCACCAGGGGGTTTCTTTTACTCTTTTACTCTTCCACTCTTCTACTGTTGTAAACCCCATGAGCATCATCTGTGGGTCACAGGCCTTGCTGGGAGACACCACCAGCTGACCCTGTCCCTGTGGGTCACAGACCATCCTTGCAGCCTTTGCTGCTGGAGCCAGAGCTTGCCTTTGAGAAAGTGCATCTTCAGAACTGCTGAATTATGGAACAGCTCTGATGGAAAGAGTTCCCAAAACTCCCAGTCCAAAACAGGAGTCTTTATCTCTCACTAACCAGTCTCGACACCCAGCTGTGTTTTTGTCATGCCTGCTGGGCTGAAAAGCAAATTTAGGGTCCCCAAGTGTGCATTTCCAGACAGGTCTTTGGGCTTTGCAAAGTGGTGAAGTTGTATGTGATGTTGCCAGGAGAGCATCTGTTGGTGAGACAACAGGCTCAGCTGTGGGAGATCTTCACAACCAGCAAATCAGAGAATCACAGAATATGCTGAGATCCCATCAGGATCATCCAGTCCAGCTCCTGGCCCTGCACAGGACACCCCAACAATCCCTCCATGTGCCCAAGAGCGTTGTCCAGACTCAGACAGGCTTGTTGCCACAACCATTCCCTGGGGAGCCTGGTCAGTGCCTGATCACCCTCTGGGGAAAGAATATTTTCCTGAGATCCAACCTAACCCTGGTAAAAAAGTAGTTCAATGGCAACATCCACTTTAACCCCTCCTGGCTCTGATTTAATCCTAAAGTCCTTGGAGGATTTTCCAGTGATGACCCCAACCAAGACAGAGCTCTCCAACTCCGGGTTCCTTCAACCCCCCGTTCTCTCCCCTCAGTCCATAAGGAATGGACAGCTGAAAGCTCTTGATTTATACCCCCAACAGCCCAAAGGTCTTGATTTACAGCAACCAGGGCTGTCTTTTGGGCAGGTTTTGTGTAACCCCCAGCCTGTGTTTGCCTCCACAGCCCACCCCAAGACTCGAGCCTTCATCACCCACGGGGGCTCCCACGGGATCTATGAGGGCATTTGCAACGCAGTGCCCATGGTGCTGATGCCCCTGTTTGGAGACCAGATGGACAATGCCAAGAGAGTGGAGTCCAGGGGAGCAGGACTGACCCTGAACATCCTGGAAATGACCTCCCAGGACATCTCCACCGCCCTGAGAGCCGTCATTAATGACAAAAAGTGAGTGACAGGAGCGCGGCCTTCCTGCCTGCGCAGCTGTGTGGCACTGCCGGGGACTGCCAGGATGCAGGGATGGGAGGATGCAGCTTTAGAGGATGCAGGAATGGGAGGATGCAGATTTGGAGGATGCAGGGATGGGAGGATGCAGCTTTGGAGGATGCAGCTTTAGAGGATGCAAGGATTGGAGGATGCAGATTTGGAGGATGCAGGGATGGGAGGATGCAAGTTTAGAGGATTCAGGGATAGGAGGATGCAGGGATAGGAGGATGCAGGGATAGGAGGATGCAGGGATAGGAGGATGCAGGGATTTGAGGATGTAGGGATGGGAGGATGCAGATTTGGAGGATGCAGGGATGGGATGATGCAGGTTTAGAGGATGCAAGGATTGGAGGATGCAGGTTTGGAGGATGCAGGAATGGGAGGATGCAGATTTGGAGGATGCAGGGATTGGAGGATTCAGGTTTAGAGGATGAAGGTTTGGAGGATGCAGGGATTGCAGGATGCAGGGATGGGAGGATGCAGGGATTGGAGTATTCAGGTTTAGAGGATGAAGGTTCAGAGGATGCAGGGATTGCAGGATGCAGTAGTGGGAGGATGCAGGTTCAGAGGATTCAGGGATCGGAGGATGCAGGGATTGCAGGATGCAGGGATCAGGGGATGCAGGGATCAGAGAAGATGTGGTATAAATGCAATGGAATACTTATTCTATTGACCAAAATGTCACCTCCTTAAATCCAAATTTCCCAGGCAAAGGGGGCTTGGACACAGCATGGCAGGAAAGGCAATAGGTGGCAAACAGGTTTTATTTCCCAACCCAGTGGTGACACAAGTCAGAGGAGAGCCTGGAAAGGTGGAATGGTTGATTTTCTTTGCATGAGGCTTGCCCAGAGATGCTGGAGGCAAGTGGTGGTGCCCTGGAGTATTCCAGAGGCTGTATTCCTTTAGGAACTCTGCTTTCCAGCTGGCAGGGTTCACCAAACAGAGCTGTTACCACTCGTTTATTTTACAGTTTTCTCACTCCTTTTTTCCCCTCCCTGGAGTTCCTCAGGAGCTGTGTGAGCACAGAGAGCTGCAGGCTGGGCAATTCCAGCACAGAGCAGGAGGAACATGCAGGGATGCACTGGGGAAGGACAGGGAAGATCCCAGGATTGCAGTCAGCATGGCCAGGGAGTTTTAAGGCATCACAGAGGAAAGGAGCTCAAAGACATAAGAGCTCTTCCCTCCTCCCATTCCCAGTTTCTTAGTCCTTGGTATCCTCTCCTCCATCGTGTTGCTGAGAAATAGCACCTTACTGACAGTGCTTCCTAACCACTGTTCTGACAGCAATAATAATGATAATATAATGATAATAATAATAATAATATAATAATAATATAATGGTAATAACAATAATTATGATGATGCAGCAGCTTGATCTTGAAAAGCTGGACAGCTTTTCTACCTCAGTCTGCCATTTCAGCCAGAGACCTTCACCCCAGAGATTTTGCTGAGAGTTCAAACTAAGCTTTTCCTTATTTCCTGATACCTTCCCCTCTTTTATTAGCATTGAAAACAGCACTGTCTGGGCCTATAACTTTGCCATCCTCCTCTTCAAGGGGTGGGAGTGGGGGGGGGAAACACCATCAGAGGAGCCCCCAGGGGCCACCAGACAACTGAATCTGCATACCCTCATTTCGGGGGGCTCAGTCTCAGAAGCACAAGTCCAGTGGAGTCCAGAGAAGCTGTGGCTTCTCCATCCCTGGGAGTGTCCAAGGCCAGGTTGGACGGGACTTGGAGCAACCTGGGCTAGTGGGAGGTGTCCCTGCCCATGGCAGGGGGTGGGATGGGATGAGCTCTGTGGTCCTTTCCAACCCAAACCATTCCGTGACTGAAAACTTCCCCTGGCAGGTACAAGGAGAACATCCAGCGCCTCTCAGACCTTCACCTGGACAGGCCCATCCACCCCCTGGACCTGGCTGTGCACTGGGTGGAGTTTGTGATGAGGCACAAAGGGGCCCCCCACCTCAGGCCCGCTGCCCACGACCTCAACTGGGTGCAGTACCACTCCCTGGACGTCCTGGGCTTCCTCCTGCTCGTGCTGCTCCTCTCCCTCTTCATCTCCTTCAAGTGCTGCCTGTGCTGCTGCCGCAGGTTCTGTGGCAAGAAGGGAAGGACGAAGAAAGCAGCCAAATCCAAGACCCACTAGCAGGTGACTCCGAGTCCCACCAGCAGGTGACACCCGTGGTGGGAAATAAATCCTCTGCTCTGGGCCTCAAGGATCAGAGAACAGCTCAGATTTCACTGCAATAAACACTGATTTTCAGTCCAGCAATAATAGGGATCCTTTAAAATAGCACCACGAGAGGGGTTGTTGCACTGAGATAATTTTTTGCCTTTAATTAAGAATCTGTTGTTTCAAAATACCTTGTGGGGAAATTGCTTTTCACGCTCAGACACTTCACGGCCGGGTGGGAAATCCAAGGCTCCTGGTTTCCACCTCTTGGCGTACAGAGGCCTCAGAGGGACTTTTTGTTTTCACCTCTCCATGCAACAGGGACATACAGGGATTTTGGAAGTCTTCCAGGGTTTTAGGAGAACCATCTAGTGTCAGGTTTATCAAACACTCTGAGATCTTTTGTGTAGTTGCTGTTGTAGAAGAGGCAAATGTTATGCACTGACAATGCATGTCATGAAAACTAAGCTTCCAATGGGGTTGGGGGGAGTGTTTACAATATCCTGAACAAAACCAAGGGTTTTGACAGGGAAGCTGCTGGAAAACCACTGTGTTTCCCCCCAACTTCCTCCTGCTCAGTGCTGTGGCTGGAGCTCACCTGTTATAAACTCCAACTGATTGATTCTTGTGGAGTGATGCTCAGGCAAAAACCCAAACCCCAGCCCTTTAAATAAACCCCAAATACTAAAAATAACGGCTCTGGTGTTTTCTGTCTTGAGAGAGAGGGGGGTGGACACTTTGATCATGGAGAAAGAGCTGGAGAAGGGAAAGACTGAAGCCGCTTGGATCCACAACCTCCCCTTGTCAGCATTCCCGTGTCACTGGTCCTTGCTGAGAGGTGACATCCCGAGGCTGCCACAGTTCCCAGGTTCATATCCAGGGCTCCAAACTGGGCTATCCCAGTCCAGGTGTCCTGATGCTGCTGTTTGAAAAAGCAAGAACTTGGAGGAAGCTGTGAAGTTCAAGCTTCCTCAGCCTGTGCCCCAAATCTCAGGGACACCCATGGCACCCCCAGCCTGTCCAGGGCTTTGCCCTGCCCTCCTCCTTCCTGCAGCAATGAGAGAGCCACTGTCACCCAGCTCTGCTCTGACAGGGCCCTGCAAGTGCTCCTGGCAGCAATTCCCTCTCTATTAAGGGAAGGATAAAGATTCCATTGGATCTGATTCCTTAGGATGATAAAAGCAAATCATCAACCAAATCCCAGATCCCCCCAGCCAGGTCTTGGTGTTCCAAAAGCAGCCTGAACAAAGGGAGCAGATTGTTTTCCCTGGGAATGCTCCCAGCCTGGATTACCTCGGGGAGGGGGGGACATGGTCCCTGCTTTGCTGGGGCAGATCCAAGCAAGCTGTGACTGTTCCCAAACATGCCTTTCCCCGCCCTCCTCCTTCCTGCAGCAAAAAGAAGGAAACCCTTTTTTGGGCCTTGAGGGCTGAGCTGCTTTTCAAGTGCAGCTCCTGCAGCTCCACAGGTTCCTCAAGTGCCAGCTCCGGGTGTCCCCTGTCCTGGCTGGAGCCCAGGGGGCAGCAGTGCCTCTGGAAAGGAGACCTTTTGGCACAGCCCCACCCGTGGTGGGTTTAGTCCCCTCTGAGCTTCCAGCAGCTGTTGGATGCAGAACAAAACCACTTTGGGATGTCCTTGAGGAGAAGTTCTCGGAGTTCCCTCGGGAGTGATCCGGTGACTTTCTCTGCAGGGACAAGGGGAAACCCTTTGATGTCAGGTCAGATGACCAGAATTAAGAGAAAAAAAACCCCACAAAAATATCCCAGTTGCAGCTCAAAGCCTCTCACTGAGGGGAAGAAGAGCTGAAAGTAAAAAAGAATCAAAATGCCCATTCCCTGATTTCTTTGATTTTGGGAAGATCTTTAAAAAAAAAAGATTTAAGGCTTTTTGCCAAAGTGAAACTGCTGCAGAAAGTGGGTATCCTCCTCCTCTTCCTCTCCTTTTTGCCCTTCACTCTCCTTAGCCTCGACTACTTTGTCTTCCTGCTCTTTATCTTCCCTTGGAGAAAGGATATGCAGGGCCAGGACTGGAGTGTCCAGCAGAGGCCACTCTGGGATCACCGAGAGAAATCCAGGAAAAGGCCCCCCCTTCCTACCAAACCAGCCCAGGTGGGTGGGACAGCGACTTGTTTATCCACCTGTGCTTCAGGAATACGGAGCCTGCAGCAAGGAGATGATTTTCAGAGGGAATTAGGAGCCAAAGCTCTTTGGAGCAACGGCTTTGGTGCAGAGGAAAGAGCTGGAGGGGCTGCAGCATCGCCACTGGTTCTCCCAAACTTTCCCAAGGGAAGGGTCAATCAGGGACAACGTCCCCTCTTACTGCCCCTTAACTGGATCCTTGACCTGGGCAGAGCCTCCAGCCCAGCTCCCCTTCCCAGGAGATGGAGAACTCCACATCCCAGCCCGTTTGGAAGGCTCAGAGCTGGGGCTGGGGCACCTCCCGGGAGGGGAAACTGAGGCAGGGCCAACCCTCACTCCCCTCCCCGAGTTCCCCAGAGCCCCAGGCTGAACTTTTCCAGCAAACCCTTCAAATATTTGGGAAAAGAAGCATCCAAAATCCCTTGGGGGTACAAACATCTCCCACTCAGCATCACTGAGCACCCACACAACCCTCTCCAGAGCTGGTGCTTTCTGCTCCCATCCGGGGACTGTTTTTTAGCGTTGATTTTATTTTTCCCTGGATTTTAACATCCAGTAAGACTGGGGGGGGAAAAAGCAGTGAAGATAGTGCTGCTCCCAGCTTTTCTAGTGCCCCTCAGCCCCACCCCAGCTGCACAACACGGCCAAGAGGCTCTTTGGTTTGGGATGGGGTGTCCTGGGGGACACAGCGGCCTGGCTCCCGGGGCAGGATGCACTTGGCACCTTTCCCTGCTTCCCACCAGCCAGACCACGGGAAATGACAGAAATTGCTGACATTTTTCTGCAGCCACAGGGTTTCTGCAGCCTCACCCCTCAAGGGCAATAGGGAGGCTTTTCCATTGCCGTGGGAGCTCTGGGCAGCTCTGAGGCTCCTCCACCTCCCCAGTGTGGGGGTCCACGGAGACCCCGGCCCACAGGGACACCCGAGGGTGCTCCAAGCCCCGTCCAACCTGGCCTTGGACACTTCCAGGGATGGAGCAGCCACAGCTTCTCTGGGCAACCTGTGCCAGGGCCTCACCACCTCCTTCCCAATATCCATCTAAACTTACTCTCTGGCAGCTTAAAGCCATTCTCCCCTATGTTCCTCAGAGCTGCACTTAATTAATTAATTAATTTAATTTATCACCTCTCTTTTGGGTGGCTTTCTACAAAGTAAATCCTTCCTGCTGCTGGTACCCAGTGACACCAGTCTGAGGGGAGGGGGGTTCGTGGGAAAGCACTGTGGGAAAGCACTGGGAGCATGAGATGAGCAGCTGTGGTTGTGCATCCCACTTCCCAGAGGAGTATGGATGAGGGAAAGCCTCATTTAATGAAAACCACTGAAAGCCACTCCAAGCCACCTGACTCCACACAGAAGAAGTTGCTTTGGGATTACAGAGCCTTGTTCTCCCGGAAAGCCTGGGGAGCTGTTCAGGGGGAATTCTGGGGGTCTACACCACAGTGGACTCCAGTCCAAGCTCTGGAGTTATCCCTGCAGCATCCCAGGGAGTGAGCCTGGCACTGGAGATGTCCCATCCCATGGCAGCACTGCCTGAGGGTGACAGGGAGCTGGCACCAGCAAAGCCAGGCCCTTTCAGCTGGAGCAGGAACACAGCTCTCCAACTGTCCCCTGCAGGGTGGTTTGAGGAGGTACTTACAGGTGAGTGTGATGAATCCAGGGCAGAAGGGATTGCCAGAAGGAATCAGGGACAAAATATGGGACAGTCTCCCCCTCCACAGGAGGAACGTGCTCAGCTGAGCCTGGAGAGGAGCAAAGAGCTCCAGCTTTAGCCTTTAAAGCCCAGTGAAACATATGGAATTGTTAAGGATGGAAAAGCTCTCCAAGATGGACCATTAACCCCCCACCACCGTGTTCAGCATTAAACCATGTCCCCAGTGCCACTTCCAGGGATGCGACTCCACCTCCGGCCTGGGCAGCCCCTTCCAGTGCCTGACCACCCTTCCAGTGAGGAAATTTTCCCTGATATCCAACCTGGATCTTCCCTGGTGCAACTTGAGGCCGTTTCCTCTCATCCTGTCCCTTGTTCCCTTGGGGCAGAGCCCGACCCCCCCCAGCTCTCCCCTCCTGTCAGGGAGAAGGTCCCACCTCCCTCTAAAGGCCACTGTCACCCAATTCTGCTCTGACAGGTCCCTGCAAGTGCTCCTGGCAGCAATTCCCTCCCTATTAAGGGGAAGGTTAAAGGTTCCATTGGATCTGATTCCTTAGGATGATAAAAGCAAATCATCAAGCAAATCCCAGATCCCCCCAGCTCTGCTTTTGGAGCACAGGTTAAACCAGCCTGAACAAAGGGAGCAGATTGTTTTCCCTGGGAATGCTCCCAGCCTGGATTACCTCGGGGAGGGGGGGACATGGTCCCTGCTTTGCTGGGGCAGATCCAAGCAAGCTGTGACTGTTCCCAAACATCCCTCTCCAGCTCCTTGTCCCAGTGAGGGACCAAACTGCACCCCAGTTTGTCCCTTTGTGCCGGATGAGGCCACACAGCTGGAAGCTTTAATTACTGCTCAGTGGGGGTAATCAGAGCAGGGCAGGATTACTCCCAACTCCTTGGTGGGGTGGGGAGATGATTTCAGCAAGGCAGGAGGGGGATGGGATGATTCAGGGATGGGCAGTGGAAGGAAGGAGAAACCACAACCAGTGTCACTCCCAGCATGGAGTGAGGCTGTTACTTCCCTGTTATTCTTTGGGATGCTGTAGGGCTCGTGCCTCCTGTGGGGTCAGGAATCCATCGACCATCACTTCCTCACCTTTGGCAAGCTGAAGCCACAGCCAGAATCCCACATATTTCACTTCCATGGCTTGGGATCTGACCTCCATTGGAAGCAGGAGCACCACAACTGCCTTGGCCAGACACAGGGATGTTCTCTCCAATCAGGAAAACATCTCTGTGCCAAAACAACCAGGAATTTTCTTACCCAGAGCTCGACCAAAAGCAGCAGCCTGGGAGGTGAGATGGGTTCCAGCAACTTTCCCCTGGAGAGGGTGGGAAGGGGAAGGGATTGAGTGGAAAACCCACCAAATGACTCCCAGGTATCCAGGCTGCTTTGGGATGAAGAGACACCAGCAGATGACATCTAACTGGGAGCACTGGAATAGTAACAGCTTTAATTGGAATATTCTTTTTCCAAAAGTCTTTTTTTCTTTAAAAAAAAAAAGAAAAAAAAACAAAAAGGAACATTAAACAACAAGAACAACAAGCAGGCACTGCACAAGGGGGGGTGGGGATGCAAAGCCCAAAGAGATCATTTGGAGAAGGGCCTGAAGGAAAAGGCATCCCAAGGACATATTCCCAGTCCCAGCAGGTGAGGAAGGATTGGATTTCAGGTGAGGACAGGGAGAAATTAATGGAGTTGTCACCCCACAGGTCCCAAAACATGCTGGCTGTGATGCCATGGGACCAGGGAGGGCACAGGGTGTGGATGAGCTGAGCACAAAGTGGTTTAGGCAGCTGCTGAAATGTTCAGGTGGGAATTTGCAGAACCTGAGGTAGAGAAAAAAACCAAGGAGGGAGGGAAAATGAACTGCTGGAATTATCCAGGGACGTCCCTGAATCCCAGGAGGCCCAAACTCCTGCCCTCCCCTGCTGCTGACACCCTTCCCATCACAGGGCCTGCCCAGGAGAGGGGGAAAGCTGAGACTGGGGGAATCTCCCAGGAGAAAGGCATCCATCCCTCTGCCTGCACAGGGAGGTGCTCCTCACTCCAACAGGGATTTCTGCTCCTGCAGGGGAGAAAATGTGCTCTTGGGGTGTCTCAGGGAGAGAGAAAGGGGTCTGGCTGCTCAAATCCCATTGAGTGGCACAGGAAACTCCTCCAAGAGTTTCTCCACAAACCCTGGGAGAAACTTCAGGTGCTATTTCACTTGTGGGGTCCACGGAGTGATCATGGATGTGATCCTGGGAAGAGAAAAGGAGACCATTCCCTTTGCCAGCACCATCCCATTCCTTCTCTCTTTTCTAATTAACCTTCCTGTTGTAGCAGCTTTTCCCTAAAAAAAGAGACTTTGCCCTTAAAGTAAGCTTTCTGTGCCAAAATGTTTCCCTACCATGTGAAATATCTGAAAGCTGGGAGCAGGAGGAGGAGGGAAGGTCATTCCAAAAGCTTGGATATAAAAGGAACAGGGAGAAAAATCCGAGCACTCAGTGCCACAAATCCTGAGCTCGTTGGCACCAGGTTCAGAGCAAAGATTATTTCCAAGTTAAACTGGACTCAAGCAGCCTTGAAGCCCTCTGGAATAATGGCAAGGAGTGTTAAATCCCTGGAACATCTCCAGTGAGGCTGGATTTCAAATTAGGAGAAAAATTATCTCTTTTCCTTTTTTTTTTTTTTTTTTTGGATGGCAGCAATTCCCTCCCCTTTCCCGGCCTCTTGCCCCCCGTTTGGTGCCAGGGGAGGGTGATCCCCTCTCAGCATCCTCCTGGTCCATCTCCCAAGGAGGTCTCTGGCAAATCCCAAACCTCCAGCTTCTTCCAGAGGTGTCCTGCAACACCTGGGTGGGATGAAGTTGGAAGAGGCAGCATCTCCCTGTCCACAAAGGAGCAAACACCCAGTCTGCAGACACATGAAAACAACCCAAAAATCAGCCAAAGGGCTCACAGGGCCTGGCAATAAAACTAAAAAAAAAAAGGTCTTTTTTTGGTGCAAGGTGCTTGGTGGGTTGAGGACATCCCAGATTTGAGGATATTCCAAGTTCATTCAGTGCTTTAGTCACATCTGGTACCTGCCAAAGCCTGACCATGGTGAGGAAGGGCACTTACTGTGCTTCTCCTTAAAATACATATTTACAGGACTCATCTCAAAAAACAGTTTAGAAGTGGATTCTCCAACCCAAAAACCAGCCACAGCTTCCCCAACGCCCCCCCCCCAAAGTGGTTCCAACTTTTACTGCTCATTACAAAAATTAGACTTTTATTTGGAAATGCCTAAAAAACCCCATCTCTGTTGTGCCCCCTCCCCACCCTGTCACCCCCCAACAGGTTTCTTTTAGTAAGACATCGTTTCAGTGGATGACAAGCCATCCCCTGCCAGATGAATTCCCACCAAGGAGGGATGTCTCTCCTGCTGATTTCCAGTCCTGGTAGAGAACTTGCAAACTTTGGCCTCTTAAAATCCGGGCAGAGCAACCTCCACTTCTTCTTTTGCTTAAAAAAAAAGAGGGGAAAAAAATCCCAGGGAAGGAGATGTGGAGAATCAGGGGCTAAATGGCAAAATCCTCGTGGTCCTGGGGGCTGAAGGCGGCTGCCCTCAGCATGTCCAAGGAGTTGACGAGGATCAGGGTGCCCGTGAGATGCTTCCAACGCTTGGTGATGGGGTTCTTCATCTTGTCCAGCCCCGTGTGCAGCTCCTGGATGACATCCCGGTAGCTGTCCCCCATCTGGCTGCTCCAGGTGAGCAGGAAGTCGTAGGCTGGCTTCCACATGGCCTGGAGGGATGGGGAAGCAGAGCAGGGTGGGTGGTCAGCAAGCAAAGCCACCCCTCATCACGCCCCACCATCCCAGGACAAGCACATCCCTGAAAAAACACCCCCCCAGCACACCCTTGGATCCCCCAAAGGTGCTCTGGAGGTATCTCCAGAGAAACATGGAATTGTTTGTGCTGGAAAAGACCTTTTAAGATCAGCAAGTCCAATGGGGCACTGTGGTCTCATTCCAGAAAAAAAGGTCCTTTCTGCTGTATCTGATGTGGTCCTGTGGAGGATCTACCCTAGAGCTGGAGGCACCGGGGTGCTGAGGAGCTCATGCTTGTGCAGAACTGGGCCTAAGTGTCTTGTGCAGCTGGGAATTAAACCTGAGATTAGCTCAGTTGGTGCTAATAATGCCAAGGTTGTGGGGTCAATCCCTGGATGGGGCCCTTCAAAGAAGAGCTGGACTTGAAGCTCCTTGTGGGTCCCTTTCAACTGGGAGTATGAACCCGGTGGACTCGGAAGCGGTGGGTCAGAAACTGGAGCTGATGATCTCAAAGACCTTCTCCAGCTGACATGATTCTCAGATCTGCCACCCAACGGGACCCCCGCAGACTCGGACCCACCTCGGTGTCCACCGTGCCCGTCCTGTCCCGGTGCGGGGCCTCGTAGGCGTCCAGCTGCTGCCTGGAGACCTTGGCCAGCTTCTCGGCCAGCTCCCGCCAGCGCTGGGCCACTTCCACGGCCGTGGTCAGCAGCACAAAGTCCTGGATGAGCCTCACCACCAGCCCCTGACAGTCCATCTTCAGCAGGGCCTGCGGGGGAACCGCAAGAGGGTCAAGGCCGGGGCCTGTGCAGGGAAGTCCCTCCAAACCCATCCCAAAAATCCTCCCACCCCCCTTCCAGCGACAGCTGGTGCAATTAGGCCACCAGGCTGGGCAGCAGAGTAATCCCATTAAGTGGACAAAGCACCCAACCCCTCTTTAACAACATCCCCAGCCTTGTTTTCCAGGCAACGCCCCCCCCCGCCAAGGTGTTCAGGCACCACCATAAGCAGTTTAAAGCATCCCAGGAGCTGAGGAGAACAGATGCTTTTAATCAAGATAATTAATCCAGCAGAGATTAATCCAGCTCCATCCTTCAGACCAGTGGGTAAGGGGCAACCAGAACATTTTGGGATGGGAGCTGGACATCAGCCTTGTGGGGTGAGACCCAGGTGAAGACCCAGACACTGCGGGACCATCGCTCAGCTTGGGATGTTCTTCCTCTTCTCCACTTCCTCCTCCTCCTCCTGCAAATGGTTTTGAAGTGGGGAAGAGGAACTGCAGCAGTCCTGGCTTTCCAGGTAGGAATAACTTAGCCAGGAAAAGAAAAGGATGGAGTAGGGTCAGCTCCTGTCTTAAGGCATCAAATCACATTAAAATCCACTCAGAGTGGGATGAAGGGCAGTAGAGGAAAGCCACAGTGTAGCCCTGGAAAGGAAGGGTTTAATGGCAATTAGCAGTGCCAGAGGATGGGATCTGACTGCCAGGATCATCATCCCACTCCCCAGGGCTCCCTCAGCCCCTGCCACAGCCCCTGGACCAACATAGCCCCAGTGGCAACCCCAGACCTTGGGCAAATCCCACCTTGAACCTCAAGTGACTCCTACAGGAAGCCATGTCTATGTCTCTTTTATATTATAAAACCATGGGAATCAAGCAAACAGACCCCAGACTATCCCTGGGGGGACAGTTTGCTGGGTACCCTCATCCATACATCCAGATCCAGAGCTGTGGCACCACTGGACTCAGGCTCCAGGATGGGGGAACGCCAAGAGGTCCCTCACTCCAGTAAAGGCAAAGCACCAGCTGAGGGATGCAGGGAACAGCCCCCCAGGGGATGCTGAGCACCCAAGGAATCAAGGAACAGCACTGGGAACATCACCCACACCTTCCCAGCAGCACAGGGACGGCTATTCCAGAAACCATGGATGTGGGGGTTCGCCACAGGGCCAGAATCCACCTGCCTTCCACCACAGCGGGTCTTGACATCCTCTCCCAACACGGGGGTCTGGCAAACCCCACCTGGTTGGACTCTGGGGCAAGGAAGGGTTAAATCCTCCTCCAGGCAATTTCACAGGGTCAACTGGGGGAAGATGGGAACATCTGAAACCACTCCAGCAATTTGCAAAGCAAATGCACCCTTGATTTTCCCCTTCTCTGTCCCCAGCTCAAAGCTGAGCTGGATTCTCAGCACAGCTGCTCTTCCAAAGTGCTGACATTGGTTTCCTGCAGGAGCAAGGGAAGCAATAAACCCCCTGGTTAAACAAGCCAGGGAAATCCTTTGAAAAGAACATTCATTTTGCTTTTCAAAAGACATTAAGAAGCATTTAGGTCCCACACCTGTGCCATTGCCCAGCTCCTCCTACCTTACCACGCCACCCACTGATCCACCAGGGGCAGGATCCCCATGGTCCCAAGGAAGGGGCAGGTTTAGCATCCTCAAGCCTGCCTTTGGAGGTGGCTTGATGCCATGCCAACTCCAGCAGCAGCTGGTATTTCGGGAAGCAGGTTCAATGAGCTGCTCTCAGGTCTTGCCCAAGGCCAAGCAGGTCAGAGGCAGCAGGAGAGGCTGCCTGGAGCGGGTTAAGAAGGATAGAGCTGGAGGACATGGATTCTCCTGCTCCTTCTGCTGCTCCAGAAACAAAACCAACAAAAACATGGGCAGGGACACCTTCCACCAGCCCAGGTTCCTCCAAGCCCCGTCCAACCTGGCCTTGGACACTTCCAGGAATCCAGGGGCAGCCACAGCTTCTCTGGGCAACCTGTGCCAGGGTCTCCCCACCCTCCCAGGGAGAAATTCCTTCCCAGTATCTAAAGCCAAAAGAGCTGCCTGTGGTTGCACTGATGGGACCTTCTCCAAGCAAACAAAACAGCAGCAAGGACAGCACCTAATCAAGAACTGTGATTAATTTCTCAAAGGAACAACTTTGGAAGAGATGGATCATGACTCTGAAACCTCCTGACGGCCAAAAACCCACCCCCTTCCCGAGCTTTGTCCTGGCAGCTCAACACCCAGATTCCATGGGATGGGGACACCACAAAAGCCAGGTGGGAATGGGTGCAAGGAGGACACCAAGGTCGGAGACAGAGGAGGAATATTAGTGGGAACAGCAGCACACTGGGATGAGCTCAACAGACTTAATCCTCCAGCAGGCACTTTTGGGATTACACTGCAAGTTTTTCCATCTTTCTTTTGGGATTACACTGCAGTCTTTTCCATCCTCCTCCCTCGCTCTGGACAAGCCTCCAGGGGTAGCTGGGCCCATCCACCCAGTGCCCAGGTGTGACCTGGGCTGTGCCTTGGCAGAGCCTTCCCAGATATTTATTCCCCTTGGAGGATCTGGCTCCGCCAGCCCGGCAGCAAAGAGGGTGTTTGATATTCCAACGCCAGTTCAAAGCAGGAGCACCTCAACTTCAAAGGCATCCAGGGGAGGCTGAATTCACAGCCCAGCTTTGAAATGCACAATCCCATTTCCTAACGAAGGAAAGCAGCAGCTGCAGGAAAACAGCTCCCACCTGGGACCTCCACAAACGCAGGGAAAGGAGTCCCCAGGAGCTCCTGAGAGCCGGGGTGAGAGGACGCTCCTGTCTCCACTGTCTGCTCCAGGATACAGGGGAGGTTTTGACCCAAACAAGTCGGCTCTGCTCCCCAAAATAACCCTTGTTCAGGGATTGAACACCTCTTTTGCTCCCATTTTTGGCTGTCAGCACCTCCAAAATCATGTCACACAAAATACCTCACTACACACTCTCAGTCTTAAATACTCATTTTTTTTACCTAATGCAGTCATGCACTGGCTCCATGGGGCAATTCCCTTGGATGTGATGCCCAGCTGGGTCTCAGTGTGCTGAAGGCATCCCTTCTGACATGACACCAAGTGCCATCAGCCACATTCCCAAGTGGCTTGGAGAAGGTCCCATCAGTGCAATCACGGGCGGCTTTTCTGGGTTTAAATATTGGGAAGGAATTGTTCCCTGGGAGGGTGGGGAGGCCCTGGCACAGGTTGCCCACAGAAGCTGCCCCACCCCTGGAAGTGTCCAAGGCCAGGTTGGAGCAACCTGGGCTAGTGGCAGATGTCCCTGACCAAAGGCAGGGGGTGGCACTGGATGAGCTTTAAGATCCCTCCCAACCCAACCCATTCTGGGATTCCACGATTACTTCAGGATGGAGGAGCAAGAGGGACCCAACACCAGCCACCCTGGGTGTGGCAGGACAAAGTCCAAGGCCCGAACACCTTGATCTGCAGGACTTTAGGGATTTGTGGAGCCCCCCAGCAGCTCTTTGGGGTCTGCACACACCAGGGACTTCTGGCAGAAGAAAGGCAGCACGAGACACCTGCAGTCAGAGCAAACAAAACCAGAAGAGGGAGAAGAATCCCCACCTCTTCTCCTGCACAACCTGCACAAGCAGCCTGGAGAAGAACAAGCTCAGTTTCCATAGCTCTGTGCTGACGTGCCTGGGTGCATTCCCAGAAGACCTGTGTTTTTCCCAACAGCCTGTTGGGAAGGATGATAACTGAGAGTCTCCATAGAAACCCTGTACTGAAAAGCTGGAGAGGGGAACTCCTGTGTCCCAGGACAGGTCTAACCCCACCGTAGCCATGGCCAGGTACCAGTGGCAACAAAATTTTCCTGAATCTGTGCCCAGGTGCTGGTTTTTAGCCAAACCATCCGTGCTCTTCCTACAGGGAGGAGGGAGGGTGAGGTTTCACTTTCTGCTGTGGTGATTCCCATCTGAGCAAAGTTGCCCCAAGTTACCTTCACACTCTGCTGCTACTGCTCCATTAGAAAAACAGTCATTAAAGGCAGATTACTTATTAACTAGTCATCCTGACCGGGCTTTTCCATGCTTGGCTGCTGGTGCAGTAGCTCTGCCACTGGAGTTTTGTGTCCTGAACTCAGAAGAACCTGCTTAGGACTTCTCCCCTCACAGTCCTTTTGAGGGGAGACAACCAACTTGAAGATGACATGGCCAGTTTGGAGCTTAATGCAACCAGTTCTTGCCAGAGAGCAAGAGTCCATTTGTTGCAGATAAAATCAGATTTAAACACAATAAAATACATTACTGCTCCACTGTCAGCCCCTGAAACATCATTATTTGCTTCTTCCAACAGGCTCAATCTAATTTCTCCCTAAGCCAAGGAGGATTTGAAGGCAGCAAAGGGTTTGGAAGCAGCATCATGTTCTATGAAGAAGGGAGCTCATCCTTTATTGACAGGCTCAGCCTCCCAGAGAACAGGATTAGCCTCAAACAAGGGGAATAAAACCTGCCCTGGGACTCTGCACTCCAGGCATCCGTATGGGAGCAGGATGTTTTCCTCCCCCTGAGTCAGCAGCTCCCTGAGTATGCAAAGAGCCTTATCTTGCCCCTTGCCTCCCCACCAAGGTCTGGCATGGATTCTCCAGGACCTACACATTGTCTGGGATCCCTGAAAACAATGGGAGGAGATAAAAGAAACACCTCTGGGTTTGCAAAGGGGTAAAGCAAATGGCACAAAGCTCTTGGAAGCATCCGGCAAGAGCAGCCCAGATTCCATCCCATCATTCACTGAGGTTAAGGATTAAAGGAGCAAACCCTTCCTTGGAGGGACCAGGGACACCAAGGCTCCCACGGTGGGAGTTTTCCAATCCTGGATGGTCCCAGAAAAAGATATAACCACGTGATGGCCAGAACAACCCTGCAACAGAAGCAGAGTTGGTGGCATGTCCTGAAAGCTGGAGGTCAAAGATCAAAGATGCCCCCACAGGGCCACAGAGCGCTACAGGCACAGGGAACTCTCCGGATTGTACTTCCATAAGTAACAACGGGTTAACACCTTATCCCTCCTACTCAATCCTCAAATATCCCCCCTTCTTACTAAAGGGAGTTTGGGAAGTGGACTCCTTCATTCAGCTCCTGTCCCACTCATCATTTCATTTTGCCAGGCAACTGTTCCTTAATCCACGTGACATTTTAAAGCCCGCGGTTCTCCATGACTCCGTTATCCTGTTTCCAGGAGAGAGCCTGGAAGAGGAGAGAGCTGCAAATCTCCACCGGACATTTCTCCCTCTGTTTTCTTTGGCTCACTTCCCATGAAATGCTAGAGATAATCCCGAAGATGATATTTCCTAAGAGGCTCCCTAATGGCATCCTGGAAATACTTGCAGGCAGCACTTTCCCAAATTCCTTTCAGGGCAAGAAGCAAGTCGTGCATTTCCAACTGCAAACGCCATCCACAGCTGGATATAAAACATTCGGGCTCAGAGGTGCCCTTGGCTAAGCTGCCACTCAAAAAAAAGACTCTCCATTCCTGGAAGTGTCCAAGGCCAGGTTAGACAGGGCTTGGAGCAACCTGGGCTAGTGGAAGGTGTCCCGGCCCATGGCAGAGGGTGGCACTGGATGAGCTTTAAGGTCCCTCCTGACTCAAACCACTCTATGACAACCAGGGTGAGATGGGGGCCCTAAAGGTGCAGGCTGTGGGGACAGCGAGCAGAGCATCCTTGGAGACACTTCTCCCAAAAAACCAGGGTGATTTGGGGGTTCCCAAAAGGCACAGTCTGTGGGGATGGTGAGTGGGGCATCCTCCAACCCTGACACCTCTCCCATGAAAACCCTCATCCCTGGAAGTGTTCAAGGCCAGGCTGGACAGGGCTTGGAGTAACCTGGTCTAGTGGGAGGTGTCCCTGCCCACAGCAGGGGGTGGGACTGGATGAGCTTTAAGGTCCCTTTCAACCCGAGCCACTCTGGGATTCTGGAATTCCGAGTACCGACAGTATTTCACTCAGCATGTCCCTCACTATTTCCATGATCCCCCCCAAGGCAAGAGCCCACCAACGGGCTGAACTTCCACCCAGCTGTGCCAAGCAGTCTGCAGAAGACCTTAGAGCCTGGTCTTCAAGGTCCCTTCAAGAGACTGGTCTCTATCTTAATTCAGTCTGAATCAAGACTCTTTCCCCTCCCGCTCACCCAAATCCCCCTGCACAGCAGGGAATGAACACCCCTCACCACGCCTGGGACTCACCGTCATCAGCTCCTTCTGGAAAGATTTCCTCTCCTTGTTCTCCGTGCTGTTGCAGTCTTCCTTCAGCTTCTCCAGGACGGAGGCCACCCTCTCGGGCTCACTGTCCAACTCAGCCCGGCAGAAGAACGTGAGTGGCAAGTTGGAGTAGCCCAGGGCGTCAGCGAAGGACCTCCAGCTGCTGAGGTTCTCCATCAGCAGAGTCCTCACCGAGGCGTAGATGTAGGTCAGGAACTTGCAGGGCCTCAGGATCTGCTCCAGCAACAGGCTGGTGGTGAGATCTGGCCCAGAGAAGTAGCTGGGCTTGACCTTCCCAACCACCAGCACGTTTTTGGTGTGCACGAGGCCAATTTTGCCCTGGTAGTAGCCAATGTACCACTCCTTGGTCCACAGCTGGCCTTTCAACCTGATCTTCTCCTCACTGAGGAGGGCTATGACATCTCCTTTCTTGTACTCCAGCAAATAGTGGTTCTTGCTCTGCCTCACCACCGTCTTTAGCAGCTTGCCGTACTTGAGGCTCAGCACCGGCCGGTCCTGAAAAACCGGATACTTGGCGGTGGCAGCCAGCGGTGACAGGATGATCTTCCCAACCTCATTCTTCTTGAGGAACCGCCTCTGCCCCGTCGGCTTGATGGCACTTTTCGGAGGTGGCTGTGGCGTCTGGACGCAGAATTGGGTCAAAATGGCATCCTGGTCATCCTTGACCTGTATCCTCAGCGTGAAGTCCGAGAGCTCGTTGGGGTCGTGGGACGCGATGGGGAAGATGAGGCGGCTCACCTTGCCCAGCTTCATCTGGAAGCCCCGGACGACCTTGGCTTGTTCACTGGCCTTCACCTCGTAGTTGGTCATGTTGGAGAACATGCAGAGCTTGAGGTCCTGAGGGCGGGACAGGGCAAACTGGTGCTTCCCCCAGAGCTGGAGGGCGACGGGGGCCGGGCTGTGAGATTGCCTGGTGACCTCGTTCACCAGGAGGGTCTTGGGGGCACACTCGTGCCCAAACATGGCCACCACGGTTTTGAAGGAAGGGTGGATGTGTTTGGGGCCATAGACGCCCACCGTGATCTTCTTGCTGATGTAATCCCAGACGGTGGAAGGGTACAGGATGTTCTGCCCTTGGGCCACGGCTGCGATGTACATGCAAGGCTCCAGGTTCTCCAGCTGCACCTGGATCGTGTCCCCATAGGAATAGCTCAGCTGCATGGGTGTGTACGGCCCCTCCTTCATGTCGCTCCGCAGGCACTGCAGTCCCACCAAACTCTTGCTCGTGATGTCGTTCTTGACCTCCGCCGACACCTTCATCTCCAGGATGATGAAGGTTTTCACCTCCATGTTGCTGAGTTTGATCTGCAGGACGGGGCTGATGGTGCTGCACTTGTCGCTGTTGAGCTCCAGCGGTGGATCCAGCATGGCCTTCATGGAGATCTGCTGCGTCTCTCCGGGGCACACGTGGCCCTCGGGCACGTGGATGCTGATGTTGGTATCTGGCAGCTGAACGGCCCCACCAGAGCTGTCCAGCTTGCACACGATGTTGGTCTCCACCGGCTGTGTCTGACCCCAGCCAGGATTCTGACCGAGCAAATCCAAGTCATGGCAAGACCGAGTCAGCTTCCTGTGGTTCAGCCACGCTGTCCTAAAGTCCTCCCGGCTCTGGAACTGCTCAGGGGTGGGAGACTTCAAACCACTGAAGAAACCCGACGATGCCGGAGCGTCTGACTTGGCCTGGAGAACAGACAGTTCAGACAAGCTGTAGGAGCGTTTACTTCTGAAGAAGGGGTTGTCTCTTCTCACAGGCTGGTCCAGATCCAGCCTGTTTGTGGATGGAAACTCATCAAAAATGTTCCCCAGGCTGCTGTTGGCAGCAGAACTGGAGAGAGTTGATGCAGGAGCCCCCGTGTCGAAGAGCAGCAAGTCAACGGCGACGCTGGAGTCGGACTCTCTGTCTGAGCCGGGCACCGCGTGCACATTCCCGTTCAGGAACGGGTTTGTCTGGACTCCGTTCAGGAAGGGGTTGTTATTGTGGATTTTCACAGAGTTTCTCTTCGCATCAGTCCACTCCCCAAGCAGGTCCAACTCCTTGGCCCCCTCATCAGGGCTCTCCAGCAGGTTGTCGATCATGCCGCTGTCCGTCAGGGAGGAGTGGCGGTAGTTCACGGGCTGCACGTAGGAGGAGGGGATGTAGCCCATCTCCGTGGTGTTGTGGGCGTACCACCACTCGCCCCCCGACGTGTCCAGGACATAAAGGTGGTCCCCCTTGGAGAACTTCAACGTGGTGAAATTGGTCGGACAGTAATCCTTGATTGCTATGACTTCCTTCGCGTTCCCGAAGGACGTGGGATTGTCAATCAGCAAGGCACTGGGAGAAGGCACTGCCAAGGCAAGGAGAGAACAGCACTGTGAGGAATGCTCAGGGGAGTCACCGTTGACTTGCCACCATTTCTCTCAGGTCACCAACCCGCGCTCCTTTAAGTGGTTATGGTGGTTTTAGAATCACAGAATCACTAAGGCTGGAAAAGCTTCAAGACTGAACCCAGCACTGCCCGTTCCACCACTACACTATGTGCCCAAGTGCCATATCTGGGTGGGTTTTGAACACTTCCAGCTCCACTAATTCCCTGGGCAATCTCCCAAGCCTGAAAGTGTTTTTTCCGTGTAAAATTTTTCCAGAAAACTCTGCTATTTCCAGTACATTCACATCTCCCTTCCCAAAGGGTTCATGTAAACCCAAGAGAACTTTCATGACAGCCTAAAAGCCCTCTTGCTTTGCTGTAACCCCTCTCCTGCACATGTGAAACATGTTTCAGTGTAAAAACCAACTAAGGGCACATCATATTCCTAGTTTTTCATGTCACACCAGCCAAAAAACCCAGCATCGCACTTCTTTTGAACAGCAGCTGTATTTCAAAGCTCCTCAACAAAAATCAGCTCCATTGGTAGCTTTAGATTAGGTATCAGGAATTCTTCACCATGAGGGTGGGGAGGGGCTGGGATGGAATTCCCAGAGAAGCTGCGGCTGCCCCATCCCTGGAAGTGTCCAAGGCCAGGTTGGACGGGGCTTGGAGCAACCTGGGTTAGTGGGGGGTGTCCCTGCCCATGGCAGGGGGTGGGATGGGATGAGCTGTCAAGGTCCCTTCCAACACAAACCATTCCATGATTCTAAAGAAGGTCCCACAGTTTGAACCCTCCCACAGTGCTGTCGTGGTCCTGGCAGCATCTCCAGCATCCCAGCAGGAAGCTGTTTTCCCAGGGGATCCCAATTCCGTCCAGGCTGGGACGAGCCTACAGTGTCACCCTATTTCTTGGCTTTGCTCTCACTTTTAGGACCTGTTTCTGTACAAAACACTCAAACAAGCTGCAGATGGTGTTACAACAGTGGTTAAATGTGTGTTAGACAGAAAACAAGGAGAGCTGGAGTTTCCCCAACACAGAGCTGCAAGAGAACTGGGACAGCACCTTCAACACCTTGAGAGCTCTCTGGAGGGAAAAGGGGATTTAAAAAGCACAGAAAGCCCCTAAAATCCTGAAGGAATGGGAGCTCAGACTGCACTTCCCTGCATCCTGTCCCTGGCTGGCAGCACTTCTGGGACATGGAGGTAACAGAGCAAGGGAAGATACAGCTGAGCAAAGAAAAGTCTTCAAATACAGCCTAGAGGTGAAAAATTAAGAGGAGCAGAGCATGGACACATCTGACCAACTCCTCAGTACCTCCACCAGCAGGCAGGCAAAGTCATGAGGGCATTTATCCAGTGTAACACTAGATATAAAGTCTATATTGGAATTATTTTGCCAGCCTGGTAGGTTGGAAGCCACTGTTAACTCAGTCACCTGCAGGACAAGGCATTTTTGGTGTCCCCATTCCTTTGGATCAGCCACATGGCTGTGTTCCCACGTCCTTGCAGCTGGGGGGTTAACAGGGATGTGCTGAAAGCAGCAAAGCCCTCGGAGAATATGAGTAATTCCTATTTTTGATCTAAAAACAATCCAATTTGCAGCTGAGCGTTTGATGTTCGGCCCCTCCACGTGCGTGTTTATTTTTAAAGGCCCTCAGTGTGCGAGAACTTCCACCTGGAGTTATTCCTTGGGCTGGGCTCGTGCCAGGGGAACAGCAATACCCCCCTCGCCACCTTTTATGCTGGGTAAGGCAAATACAGCAGGAGAAAAAGCTGTCAAAGAGGGGAAAACACGGAGTATTCAAGCAACCAACTGCGGGGAAGGGGAACAACAAGGCCCGTAACCGCCTTGGTGGTGTCACCAACCCCCCTGAGCTCCGGGAAAGGGAACACCGAGGCCTTGCTGGTGTCACCAACCCCTCCTGGACACCAGGGTGAGGGGGAACGAGGAGGGGGCCCCTCCCCACCCACCTTTGACGTCGCCCAGGCTGGTTTCGGTGAAGGCCTCGCCG
This sequence comes from Lepidothrix coronata, assembly GCF_001604755.1. Lineage (NCBI taxonomy): Eukaryota > Metazoa > Chordata > Aves > Passeriformes > Pipridae > Lepidothrix > Lepidothrix coronata. Next base: position 983,291 of record NW_016690419.1, on the reverse strand, counting down.
AGGTCGATGAGGGTCCCCTCGGACTTGCACCGTGGGAGACCCCCCGAGTTGGCCGCCCGGATCCTCTGCGCCGCCATCTCCGGCCCCACCAGGCTCTAGGTGGCCATGGCCTCTCCAGGGACCCCCCTGTCACCTCAGGGAACCAGCCTGGGGGAGAGAGACAAACCCCAGCACGTTAGAAAGGCTCCGGGTGCCATCGCAGTGACAACGACCCAGGGACACACCCAGGAACACATCCCCGTGTCCTCCTTAAAACATCACGGAATATAACCTGGATGCTCCACAGCACTGTCTAAAAACCACCAAGGGCTTTGTGTAGCAAGGACAGCCTGGTCTTGCAGGATGCTGCTGCTGGAAACAACAACCCCATAGGAAGAGCTTTTTAGGGATATGTTGCTCCCAGGATCATAAATTGGTCCTTCTCCCTGTTTCCCAAGACCTTCCAGGGCACTTGCACATTGCTGTAATACATAATTATAAAGCCACAAGGCACTGGGTGCTGTGGGAGCCCAGAGCAGTGGAGGACCCACAGGACTGGGATTTTTGCCTGTTTAAATGGGTTGCCACTCTCTCCCACTGCAGCACTGGGATTTCCTGAGATGGGGATTGGCTCTTCCAGCTTGCTCCCTGCATCCCTCCCTCCCCAGCCAGGGACCAGGCAGAGAAACACCCCTTCTTGCACTAACTGCCCCGCTTCACTTGAGGAAAAATAAAAACACAGAGTTTTTTCCTCCTTTTTCCCTTGCAAAAACACTTCCAGAATCCCTGCAGAAGAGCAGAGAGGAAAATTCCCTCATTTCCCACAGGACACGCCGACATTCCGACCACCAACGTTGTGGCTGATGCAAGCGCGGGTAAGACCTTCCCTGACATCATCCCTGTCCTCTGGAACTTGGAGAGGGGCCAGGTGGATCAGGACAATCAGGGAATGCTGGAGCCTCTCTGCCAGCTGAAGGCAAGGCTGGAGCACAGCCTGAGCTGTGTGTTGCTACTCCAGGGATCTGGCATCATCCTGGTAATTCTGGCACCCAACATCCCTCCATCCCGCTCCCTCAAACTCCAGCCTGGTTGCAAAGCACCAACAGCTCTTAAAAACAGAGTTAGAACTAAAGTTATATCCAAATCCCTGCTTTATGAGGGGATTTTCACCCTCTCCTAACACTATTTTTCCTTTCTCCCCTTCCCATGCAATTTTTGCCTTTCCTCCCTTTGAAAACTGACCAAGCAGAAAACAACCCCCAACCCCAAATTCTTTAGGTGGGAATAGGGAGCCCCTGAAGGATTCAGTGCCCTTTTCTGGAATGCAGCAAGAGGAAATCTGCAGGGGAGAGCCTGAGCAGGAGATACTTTCTGGTTTGAAATGCTTCCCAAGCCATCCCCAGGGCTGGTATGCCGGGAATGTGGGAGCTGGAAGGGATGCACCAGGCTCCAGCCAGAAAAGGGAAGGGAGAACTGGTGTGCAAACGTTTGCCCTTTGAGGAGAGCCTTGTTTGGGGGCCTGCTGGGAGCAAGGCAAGGGGAGAGGGTTTGGCAGGCAATTAATCCAGAGAAACCAGGCTTTGAGTCAAGACTGAGCTTAGCAGAGCTGGGCCAGGTAAGACAAATGAATAACCAGTGGGAAGCAAGGAAGGGAGGAAAGATGCTCTCCTTGGCTGGCACAGTTCACCATCCACCCAGGATATGTTTCTGTGCTGTCCAGCAGAATTAATGTTATATTGATTATTTTCTATTAATTTTATATTTACATTAATTTTTATTTATATTATTCAATGAATAAATTTTTATATTGAATTTTATATTAATTATTGCAGCTACAGTACTGACAACTCTTACCATCATATCCCCAAGTCTGGCATTTTCAGGGATGTTCCCTCTCTCTCTATTTATATAACTTCATGCTGAAGATCTCTGACAGATGTGGAGAAACAGCTGGAAAACCCCCCCCCTCCATCCAATCCTGAAGCCTCAAAAGGCGACAGGAATCTACATAAAAATGAGGGATGATGGAAAGGCATTTCCTCTCCCAGGAGCAGCATCCTGGATGTGTCTGTTTGTCCTGGATGAAGTGATACTCACACACATAAAGGGATGAGGGTGCCTAAAGGGATGGGGCCCCCCGTGGCTGGACTTGGGATGGGAGCCCTGTTCTGGAGCTGGGGATGGCCCCAAAATGCTTCTGAATGCAGAGGTAGGACAGAAATCCAGGAGACTTTCAACTCCAGAGAATTAAAGGGGATAGTGGGGAGCAGGGTGAGGGGAAACAAGGCTGGAGGAGGCAAGATTTGTTTAGAAATCACTGAGACAATGGGCTGCAAACTCCCCCGAAAGCACTTTAAATTTAGCCTGGGATTAAATATAGCCTAGGAAAAACCCAGCCCCACGTGTTTACCCAAAGCCATAAACAGCATCCGAAGGGAACGGCGGCGGGAATGAAATCAGGGAGCGATCAGAGCAAGGACAGCGGCGGCATCTCCTCAGGCAGCACCAAAAACCTGCTTCTTACACCACTTTTCCCTCCCACAGGGGGAGAGGGAATGCTCCAGGGTAAAATCCAAGCCTTCCAGCCAGGAGGGCCTGCTGTGTGCTCCCCACATCCCAACAAACCCAGCAGGCAGCAGCTGCCAGGAGCAGGCTCCACTGTCCAACATCCTAACCAGGCTTTGCTGAGGCTTGGGGAAAGTTTAGGGAAGCCCTGAGGGGCACATTCCCATGGGGGCTGGCTGGCACCCCGGGAATCCTCACTAGTTTCCTGGGATGGATGGTGCTGCTTTGAGATTTAACTGTAAGTGAGGTTTCTGGGATGAGACAGATCTGGCTGTGCTTCTCTGGGAAAGGCTTCATCCAGTCCAGCTCATGACCCTGCACAGGACCATCCTCAACAATCCCACCCTGTCCCTGAGGGTGTTGTCCAAACATTCCTGGAGCTCTGGCAGCCTTGGGGCCGTGACCAAACCCTGGGGAGCCTGCTCAGTGCCAACCACCCTCTGGGGGAAGAACCTTTCCCTGAGATCACACCTGAGTCTGCCCTGGCACAGCTCCAGCCATTCCCTGTGATTCCACCAGGCATGGAGCACCAGCAGGTTTGGGCAGGTGTGGGGCTGGTGATGGTGAAGCATCTATTAAAAGAAAACTCACTAAAGCCTCTTAAATAATGAATCCAAAAGGTGTTTTTTCTGCAGCACTTAACACATGGAATTCAGCTTCCCAGCAGCAGCATTTCCCGGTGTGAACTGGCATGGAAAAGGTTAAAAAGAACTTCTGCAAACTGTCTAGTATGACTTATCCCAGAAAAACAACCACAGGGTTTCCCTTCCTGGCCCCACAGACCTCAGGGAGACCCCCTGGCACAGGGAGAGAGCCCCGGGAACGTTCCCTGCTCCATCCGTCACACCGAGCTGGTCCTGATGGTATTATGGCACAGACCCACCTCTCCCTGGACAAGGGGCTATAAATCAAGGACATAACATGGCCATGCTGAGCAGGGCTGGCAGGGAAAAGCAATCCCAGGAAAAATACCCTTAATGGAAGCATTAAAACTCCACGTCCTCGAGCAAAGAAATGTCATAAAACAACGGGAACACCCAAAAGTGCAAACCCCGGTTCTGCTGCTGATCCTCTCCAAGAAGCACTGACCAAAGGTCGGAGAGGATCCCTCTGGAAGCCTCAGTGATGGAAAACTCCTGAGTGCCAAGAATTTGGGCTGATAAGGCCAGGGAGGGCTGACAGGGCTGGGTGGTACCAAGCACAGGCAGGGCTGCAGATGGAGCCAGGCCAGGGCAGCACAGGGACCTGCCACCAGCAAAGCATTGATGCACATCCCTGTCCATCCCACACTTCCCAGCTCTCCCTGGAGCTGCGGGGTGCATCCCACCATGGCACACACAAATCCACGGGAAGCACCAGGAACAGGAGCCACCACAACACAGGACTGGTGAGCTCTGCCATGACCACTGTCCTGCACCCCTGTTCTCCCTGGAAATGCATCCAAAAGCCCCTCAAGCCCTAAGCCTGTGGGACCAGCTCAGGAGAAATGTCCTACTCCACCCTTGGCCACAAACTGAAAGGTGGGAAGTGAAGAAAGAGCTTCCAATCAATCACTCCTTATCCTCTTCCCACTCCAGGGCCAAGATCAACTCCAGTCACTTGTTGCTCATGGCTTTTAAATTTGCTTTTTCTTTCTCCAAAGACAAGTTCCTGTGGCCCTCCCACAAACACAGAAGTGTTTTTGGAGGTTTCTTTTCAAAACAGGCCATTTCTCTTGGATATGAGCAAATTTAAATTCTTGGGAGCTAAAAACCCATCTGATGGAGCCACAGCATGACCCACACAGAGCACGTTCATCCCACACAAGGAATTCACTGAACTCATTGCTTTTATCTCTCACAAAACCCCCAGTAACTCAAGCATCATGGAAACAGATGCACAAAAGACTCCTCCAAGCCCAGGGGACACCCCAGCCCTGAAGGAGCTGCTCAGGGAGTTGTGCCTGGGAGCGCCAACACACCGCAACGTGCGAAGGCCTTCAAGAGAACCTCAGAAAAAAAGGGCCAAAAGGGGCCAAAATTTCTGCATTTTAGCAACCAGTATAATTCAGGAAGTTGGGTTTGCTCTGCAGATTCTTCACCCTCGAGAGCTCCCTCCTGACTGTGACCCAGCACAGCCCTGGCCGTGGGGCTGGCATTGCTCAACGCGCAGGAAATGATCCCACCAGCTCGGGTCTGCCTCCTTTCCCCACACTGACACCAACAGATCTTCCAGCACACGTGACAAACACAACACCCTCCGAACTGGGAACGCCCCCAGGGACCCAGCCAGGTCCTCTGCAGCCTCCTACAAGACTGGGATGGCTTCTGAAGCTGCTGGTGGCCTCGTGCCACCCGTGGTGGCCAGGAACACACCAGGACCTTGCAGCTCATCTCCTTGTGATCCTGGCTCTGCTCCAGAAGCCTTGTTGCCGGAGATGGGTGGGGAGGGGCTGGTTGCTCTTGGTTTTTTCCCCCTAGAAGCCTGTCCCAAGCCTTCTGCCAGCAATGCCTCACATCCCAGTGATTCCCGACCTCGTCGCCTTTCCCTTATCTCCTCCTCCTGCTCCAGGGCTTGTGTTTGCAAAGCCAATGCTTTCATCTTCCAAAGAAAAACCCACCCAAGCCATATGAAGATAAACCACCCCTTAAGACAACACCAAACACAAGCTCTTTGTACCAGAGGGAACACGGCGGTGTGAACTCACGCAAGTCCCGGCACACGCCTCTTTAGTCCCTTTTCCAGCAAACAAGAAGGGATTTGTGGGAACACCAGGACCTCCCAGCCCTCCTGCAGCGCTCTCAGGGCTTTGCTTTGGACCCCATTCACACCACTGGACCTCATTCCCACCGTCCCTGCTCAAGCATCGCAGCGGAGCCCGGCCTGTTCCAGGCTGTCCCCTCCACTCCCGGCCAAGCCCTATGGAAAAATCCTGCCCTCCAGCTTAAACTTGGCTCAGCTCCTGAGCCTGGCTCCTGCTGCCAGGCGAGTTCAAGCCATGCATGGGGAGGTTTGATGGAGGAGAGGGAGAAGGGAGGGGAAAAAAAGTCATTATGGCCCTGGTGTCCATCACGGCCTTCCTGGTGGGAATGTCACCCCTGTGAGCAGAGCAGGAAGGACAGGAAAGTTTCCTTTTGTAGCAAGAACTTTGGAGCACAAGTCCTGCTGGACATCCATCACCAGGGAGACTCAAATATAGGCCAGTCTTAGGGGTGGGAGGGGAAGAGAGAGCTTTCCCTGCTGGATCTCCAAGCACTCCCTGGATTTGGTCACTCATGTCCCACACAGTCAGCCCCAAGAAACCACCACGGAGCACAGCAGGACTGGGGCAGGAAGGAGCTCAGGTATTCCACCAAGACTTATCTACCTCCAACTATCCTCAGTCAGGAGGACCATTTTAGGGAAAAAACAAGGAGTTTTGTTCCCAACTTGTTGCCTGAGCAAGTCCATGGACATGGAGCAGCTAGCACAGATTCCACTGCTAAGGAACGAAACCCCTCTGGATTATCCAAGCTCACTCAAGAGATGAGCTGGTGCAAAAGCTGAGCCTGGGTTTAATGTTCTTACACACCTTCCTGATCAGTCCAGCACTGATCTGCTGCTGCATTACATGACACCAACAATGCTGAGAGGAGCCAAAACCCACCCCAAGCCTAAATGAGGCAGAAACCAATCCAATCAGCACATTGCAACGAATTTCCTCAGCACAGCAGAGGTTTTAAGCTCCTTCTTGGTAAACATTTCCAAACCAGATGCCCCCCAGACACCTGGGTTTAAGCAGTTTAACCCTTTGCTGGAGTTGATGGTGTGACAGAAAAACAAGATGGGGGGTGGTCTGGACTGGGGGGTTGTCGCCCCACAGGATGCTCCAGGTTGGACACAATCCCCGGTCCACAAACCATGCTGGAAAGAGGGAGCAGATGCCTGGAAAGCAAAGCAATGCCAGGTGATGACGTCATTTGGGATGCATGCAGCAAGAAGGGGTTGTGAGGGCAGATCACAGAATCATGGAATGGTTTGGGTTGGAAGGGACCTCCAAGCTCATCCAGTCCATCCATAGGCAGGGACACCTTCCACTAGCCCAGGGTGCTCCAAGCCCCGTCCAACCTGGCCTTGGACACTTCCAGGGATGGGGCAGCCACAGCTTCTCTGGGCAACCTGTGCCAGGGCCTCCCCACCCTCCCAGGGAAGGATTTCTTCTTAACAGCTAATCTAAACCAACTCAAACAGGCACCTGGTCCAGTCCAGAGGCTGGATGGGGACTTGCTGTCTTTGGACTTGATCTCACCTGCAAATCCAGCCAGTTGCAGACCCATCCCAGAAAGTGTTCCTGCTTCAAGTCAGAGCATGCTTTGAACATCAGACTCATCGCACTGACACAAAAAGACCACATGGCTCATTTCAGGTGGTTTTGGCAGCACAAGTCCTCACCTTAATTTAGATTAGAGCTTTTCCACAGGTGGGAATGAGCTTTCCAGGTGCAGAGACCTACCTCTGCCAGCCAGAAGGGTGTCTGAGAGAACCCAAAACAGGCCCCTGTTTAGACAACACAAGAGCAAACACCACGCCTGCTTGGTTAATTAATTACCCCTGAAATTAAAGCCCATCAAACTGCACAGAGGCTTCGTGCAACCTGCAAATTAACTCCAGGGGAACCCAACCTGGGGCTGAGGGAGGCCAAGGAGCATCCAAGCAGTGGCTCCAAGCATTTTCCACAGCATCAACAAGGCCACGAAGGGCAAGAACTCAAAACACCACCCCCCACCCCCCTGTCTGCCGGCACTTCAGGGTTGTTGTTTCGGCACCTCAGGGGTCTGTCGTTTTGGTCTGGCCAGGTTAAAAGCTGCTCCATCCCATCACAGGCTCAGGTGGCTGATAAGAAACCAATTTCATCATTTTAAGCCCCAAATGTTTATCGAAAGGGTTTATCTGCAAACAAAGCCACGCACTTTGAACTGTAGCTTTACACCAGCTTAAAAACACAGCGAGGGCCAGGTCTGGATTAACATGGTGTGAGAGTCTGAGCCTTCCCCTGCAGCCTCCACACAGGCCATGGCAAAGACAAGCTGCTTCTCGGGGCCAGGACATAACCCTTAGCAAAAAGCTCAGCATTTTTTGGGGGGGGGAAAAGCCCCTTTTTAGCAAGATGCTTGGGCATAGAAATAGTAATTCATGTAAATCTGGCAGAATCTCAGCTTTGCTGTAAATTGCTCTCGTTGCTGGATGAAGTGGGGTTGAACCTCAGACACATTTTTTGCAGCCTTAGTCACCAGGGAAAATTAAAACCAGACCTGAAAGTCATCTTAAAGTCATGGCAGGTTGTTTCCCTGCTTAAGGCAGAGCTTTACAGGTTGAGGGGAGTCACTTCTAGACCTTTCTGCATTGTAAGCACAAAAATGCCCTTCCACGTGTGCACAAGAGCATCCCCTAAAAACCAGGCAGCCACAGGACACCACAGAGGGAATATTTCCAAAGGGCAAGTTCTTCCCTCTCTGCTGTCCCCAAAAAGTCAGGCAAGGCTGGAAGGAGACAGACCTGCTCTGGCTTCTCCTGCCCAAGACACAACAAACAGAGGAACCTCAGAGCCTCCTGAGAGCCACGTGCTCCAGTCATTCCTGCTGGGATTTCATGGAATCACAGAATGGCCTGGGTTGGAAGGGACCTTAAAGTCCATCTCATTCCAACCCCCTGCCATGGGCAGGGACACCTTCCACGGGACCAGGTCACTCAATACCCAAAACATGGACCTACAAGCAGCAGGCTCTTGGCCAGAGGAGACAATTCCAGGTCCAACCAACATTCCAGGGCACCATCCATGGCACCTTCACCCACCTGCCTAGACAACACCTCCTTTTCTCAGCGTCTTTAATGGCAACATCAACATCCCAGTTTTTTTCCCCTGTAGGATCAAGCTCTTCCAGATCTCCGTGCCAGTCACATCCAGAAGTGCAGCAGATGTTGGTGCCAGTGATGGGACAGCTCTGCAAGGAGAAGCAGCTGGAGGAAGATCTGGATCTCCAGGGAATAGGAGATGTTTTACAAGGGCATGGAGTGGTGGGACAAGGGGGAATGGCTTCCCGGTGCCAGAGGGCAGGGTTAGATGGGATATTGGGAAGGAATTCTTAGCTGGGAGGGTGGGGAGGCCCTGGAATGGAATTCCCAGAGAAGCTGTGGCTGCCCCATCCCTGGAAGTGTCCAAGGCCAGGCTGGACAGGGCTTGGAGCAACCTGGGATAGAGGAAGGTGTCCCTGCCATGGCACAGGGTGGAATGAGATGGAGTTTAGGGTCCTTTTCAACCCAAAGCATTCCATGATTCTAAGCAGGAGGCAGGAAGAGCTTTGCAGGAGCTGAGGGATGTTCTCCAGCACAACCAGCTGATTCCCACATGGAGCCTGCAGGACTTTGCAGGGTCAGGCTGGAATTAGACACGCTCTTGATGAGGAAAGAAACCCTAAATATCAAACCAATGCAGATGGACCTTTCTTCTTTTTTTTTTTAATTAAAACTTGCTTGAAGTGCCACATAAAAGCAGTGAAGTCCCAGGCACAGCTGACGCACTAGGACGGGTTTATATTTAGGAGAACAACTTAATTACTCCATCAGTAGGAAAGAAATGGCAACTTTTTTTGGCAGAGCCCAGAAGGAGAAAAGAAACCTAAAAGAGGGACAGCCACCACCCCCCGTTATTCCTAAGGGCATCCACTGGAATTTGAGCCTCCAAACAATCCACTTTTACAGAGAATTCAGCTTTTTTTTTTCCATGCCTGATCCCAGGAAACAACATTAAAGTCTCTCAGCCAAAACACATGATGTGCATCACAAGACAGCTGGCATCATTATTATTTTTAAATACCACCAGCTTCGTTTTTAACAGGACAACTGGAAATGTGTCATTGCTGAGGCGTAAAACAAATAGAGGGAGGTGATAAAAAAGCCATTCCCAAGTTTTGCAGGCTGGAGATTTAAAGAGAGATAAAGCAGAGCTCCCCCCAGAAAATACAGTCCCTTAAAATCTGCTGTTTCTCCTGCCACATTATTCACTTGGGAGCTTTTAGTTCCGAAGTCGGAGCGGTGCTCAGCCGGATTTCCGATGGGTTGCTGGGCCTCATCCCAAATTTCTCTGGCATTACTCACATTTTTTTGTGCAGGAAGAGGGATGAGGATTTTCCAGTGAAAGGCAAAAGGGAGGCAGAAGTGTTCGCAGCACATGGAATGTGTCATTTCTCACGGACAGGCTCAGACCGCTGCATCCCAATGATTCCCACATATCCCATCCACTGAAGGAGAAGGAAATCAGGATAATGCTTGGAATTCTGCACTGCTTGGGACCTGAAGATGAGCTGGGACCTCCCTGGCAGGATTGCCCTGGCAATGGATGCTCAGCCCAAAGGAAGTGCCCAGCATCACCTTCCCTGCCAGCCTTCCCACTGGGAATTACCCTCCACGCCCTTCCACAAGCTCAATTGCCTTAAAGCAGCCTGAAACCGGGAACTAATTTTTAAGGGACTAAAAGGACCTGCCCTTTCCTAAGGGAAAAATACCTCCCTTTCCCCCTCCAAGCCAGGGAGCCGTTGGATGCAGCACCAGCATCACCGCTCTCCGGTCACATCCCTTAAAGAGGCTAAAGAGCCAAGATTCCCATTCCACTTGTCCTGCCTGACTGCAGGGTGATCTGGACATAGGGATTTATTTCCCCACCACTACAAAAGCACTTTTGAAGTGGTTTTAAAGCCTATTTTTGAAGACATGAGCACCACAACTGCAGAGACCACGATTCAAGCCTCTGATGGAGCAACACAGATGCTCCGGGCCCCAGTTTCCCAAACCCTCCAGGGCATGGATCCCTCCCTAAAGGGATCCTTACCTAAAGGATGCCTCTCCACCTGGGGATTCCCATCACAGCCAGACATCAGGAAAACCAGCTTCCCTCGGGATGTCTGCAAGGCCAGGGTTTAAAAGAGGTCGACACATGGAGATCAAGCCAGGATGGAACGGTCCCCAACGCAGAGAGAGGGTTAAACACTCACCCTTCCCAAATCCCTGCTCCAGGGCCCTGCATTCCTCTGCTCAAACTGTCTGCAGGGCTTTTTTTCTGCTCACTCTTTCCATGCCTGGTCATGTCCTGCATCCTGGATTTGGGGGATGTTTTACAGTGAATAGGCAGAGCAGGAGCTGGAGAGGCACCAGCTGCTCTGGCACCTCAGGGATGTCCCATGGCGGGGCAAGGGGCGCAATCATGGAATGGTTTGGAAGGACCTTAAAGACCTAAAGAGCTCTTTCCACCCCCCTGCCATGGGCAGGACACCTTCCACTAGCCCAGGCTGCTCCAAGCCCCATCCAACCTGGCCTTGGACACTTCCAGGGATGGGGCAGCCACAGTTTCTCTGGGCAACCTGTGCCAGGGCCTCCCCACCCTCCCAGGGAAGGACTTCTCCCCAGTATCCAGCCTAACCCTTCCCTCTGCCAGTGTAAAGTCATTCCCCCTTGTCCTACCACTCCATGCCCTTGTAAAACACCTCCCTTTGCAGGTCCAAGAGCAGGGATACTCTGGAGGCCAGACCATCCCCTGGGGCCTGGGCTGAGTGATGTGTCCTGCCCAGCCCTGGTCCCTGGGGTGGAGCTGCGACCTTGTTCCACCGCTCCCGTCAGGCGCTGCCAGACCCAGATGGGCCGTCTGGCTAATTGAGTTAATTAAAGCATTTTTCAGCAGTGATTAACTTTCAGGAGCGCTGCTCCAGCTCTCTCCGGGGAGCAGGGGCCACAGAGCAGTAGGAGAGCCGGGAAAAATGACTTGGAAGCACTTCCCAATTTCTCAGCAGCGTTTGCTGACTCAGAGCAACTCGCAACCAAAAAATCCCCAAACCCCAGAACTTCGTCTGTTTTACAGGACAGAATGTGTGTGGAGAAGACCCAGGCAGCGTATGGATGCGTGGGAGGAGACCTACCAGGCTGATGGCCCAATCCCAGAGCATCCTTCCCAGGCAGAAGTGATGAGCTCTGGAAGTCCGGCGGCGCTGCCCGGCACCCTTGGGATGATAAGCTGGTCAAGGCCAGCGCTGGCTCTGTTCTGCTGACGAGGTAATTGCCCTCTCCCAAGGACAGTAAACACTTTGTGTCCAGAGAAAACTATGGAAAACACTTCCAAAGACCCAGAAAAAGGCTTGTTTTGTGGCCTCGCTCCCCAACAAAAATGTTGGCTGTTGGAAAGGAGATGCATCCCAGGAAGCTGGTATCAAAGAAAAAGGAACAAACCACCCCAAAAATAACCCACCCTGTCACTGGAGACTCTGTCTTCTTCCCCTTTCCAAAAAAAACCCCTACTTGTCCGTCTCTGCCCAGTCAAACACAGGATGAATCCCCACAGAGGTTCCACTCGTGTGGAGGCTGCTCCAGTAAAGCTGCAGCCAGCAGTATCCATAGGTATGGAGCGGCCAAGAAAAACTTTGGGATGCACCCCCCATCTCCTCCTCCTTTTCTGGGATGCACCCCCCATCTCCTCCTCCTTTTTGATGGGATGTACTCACACATTTCCTCCTTTTGCAGGATGCACTCCCTATGTCTTTCTTTTTCTGGGATGCACTCTCATCTCCTCCTCCTTTTTTTGCAGGATACACTCAGGCATCTCCTCCTTTTGTGGGATGAACCCACAAATGTCCTCCTCCTTTTCCAAGATGCACTCACGCATCTCCTCGGTTTTTTTTCCTACCTGCAAAAACCTCATCCATTGCAAGGACCAGTTGCTCCCAGGCCATGTGCACTGGGAATTATTCCTTAGGGCCTCCAACAGCTCAGTCTGCCCTGAAGACTCAGCCACACACCCCAAAAGCCCCACTAATGCTGGTTTTTCTGAGCAAGGGGGGATTTAAGCGCAGAGGGACTTAGGAGAGAGCAAGGAGCAAGCAATTCCCAAGGCTGGCTTTCCAGGCAGGCTGCCGGCTGGGAAACGCTTCCCAGAGCAACCCCACCCCGGGAGAGCTAATCTGATGGCAGGTTTTCAATGCAGCGGCCAGGATGCAGGAGGGGCTGGAGCGGGAGGGAGGCTGCAGAGGGGGGAAAGAAAGCAAGGAAATGCCACAGAGGTGAGGAGGCTTTTTCTGGCCGGGCCACGGCTTGTTTTGTTTCCCTGCCTCCAGCTCGCTGCCATTTTCCAGGAAGCTGGAGCAGCTACAAAAAACTGAGGAGTTTGTTTAATTATAGCTGTGGTGGCGTTTGTGCCGAGGGACCCGGCGCCGCTCTGGGAACGGATGGGAGCGAAGCCCACGGCACAGCAGCAGGAATAACGCAAGAATTCCAGACTTTACAGCTCCCACAGCGAAGCAACCCGAGCTCAAACGTTGGTTTTACTCCCAAAGGCTTGGGAGACTTTAGTCTGAACTCCCTGTGTGACCAAATTCCTGCTCCTTTTGCTCCCTTCCTCCTCCTGGTGGAGGTGTCTCCTGGATGGACAACGCGAGCACCTCCCACCGCGCCCAGCGAACTGATGGATGCTCCAGCCAAGAACCCACCCATGGACTCATTCCAAATTCACGGGATAATTTAGGTTGGAAAAGCCCTTTAAGATCACTGATTCCAGCAGCAGTGACCATCAAACGCCTCCTGCCTTGCTCTCCTCCACTGACCCAGCCGGTGACGCCCCATTGTCCAGCTCCAAAGAGCCTTTTTTCCCTGTTCCTAAGGAAACAGGCAGCGTTGTTCAAACAAGGCCACACACCAGGCAGACCCCTCCCCCTAAATACAACCTAAAGCACTTTATACAGATGACCTAAAGCACTTCATCCAGGCACAACAGGAGAAGGCAGCTGCTGGATTTACCCCCGGAGAGAGGGAAGAAACAGCTTTGCCCGGAGCTCCTTTGGAGCAAGGGATGAGCAACCCACCCCCATGACTCCACACTACAGCCACGATGCTCTGCTGGGTCAAAGGTTTCTGGAGTCAGCTAGAAAACATCTGGGTTTGCTTTGTGGCACTGATTTCCCTCTTGAAAATGATGGGATGGTCCCCAGGGCAACCCTCCCGTGGGGCAGGAGAGGGGGCAGAGGGAGCAACTTCAGAGAACACAGAGCACTGGGAAAAGGAAAGGCTTTCACATTATTATTACTGTTATTATTGTTATTATTATGTACAGCTTTCCCCATCATTTACCAGGGCTGCAAACCAGATGTGCATCAGCATCCCTTCAATTTACATCAAAGCACCCAGATGAGGAAGAATCAGAGAATCCCAGACTGGTTTTGGTTGGGAAGGACCTTAGAGCCCATCCCATCCCACCCCCTGCCATGGGCAGGGACACTTTCCACTAGCCCAGGTTGCTCCATCCTGGCCTTGGACACTTCCAGGGATGGGACAGCCACAGCTTCTCTGGGCAACCTGTGCCAGGGCCTCCTCAGCCTTCCCAGGGGAGGCCCTGGCACAGGTTTTCAGAGAAGCTGTGGCTGTCCCATCCCTGGAAGTGTCCAAGGCCAGGTTGGACGGGGCTTGGAGCAGCCTGGGATAGTGGAAGGTGTCCCTGCCCGTGGCAGGGGGTGGGATGGGATGGGCTTTAAGGTCCTTCCAACCCAAACCAGTCTGGGATTCTCTGATGATCTTGTCAAGAGGACATGGGATGTACCACCTTCTCACTGCTGAATCTGGAGCAACCTCTCTCCTGGCAGAGCGGGAACACCCACTCCCTTAGGAACAGCCAGGAATATTTAGCCCCAGGACTTGCAATTGGTTTTGTTCCCTGGGTAATGAGAGCTGCTCCCAGCAGTTGATATGCCAGCTTGGAATGACAGCCTCCCGGCACAAAAATAAACCCTGGGACAAACCTACATGGAAACACCGGGTCAAAAATGGAAATATCTACTGGGGTGGGGGGGAACTGGTCAAGGGGTTTCTAACAGAGGAGCAGCAGGTTGGCCACAAAAAAACTGGGATTAAAAACAGTACCTGGTGTCTGTGGGACGAGTGATTCCTTCCAAAAACACGCAACCCACCCAAAATGCCAACTTTGTCAGCAGAGGAAAAATAAAGTGAATCCAAGGACAGGATGAAAGAGTCAAAAGTTTTCTGGTCAGCTCTTTGATCCATGAAAAACTGACTTTACCCTGGGAACACCTGGACCTGCAGCCCCCCCAGGCAGCAAAGGGATTTCACGTGCTGCTTCATTTCCATGTTGCTGTGAGACATCCACACACATCCCTTTCCATCCTCCCACGCTTTCCTTTACGAGCCCACGGGAACAGAAATCCACAGAAATCACTACAGAAATTCACGGAAATCACTCCTTCTGCCAAGGAGCACGGGAGAAATTAAGGACCCCAGGCTGCAAGGAGGACCAGGGGAGGGGGTTGATGCCACAGGTATCCTCAAAAATGCTCCTTCAGCGTGGACAGCTGTGGTGTTAATGGAACTGGGACATCACTCGAGCACTAAAAACCAGCTCTGAGCTGCTAGGAGCGAGTCTCTCCACTTTGCTGGGGAAGCCAAGGAAAGGGACTTGTCAGGACATGCATGTGCCCACTGCAGGACCTGCTCCCATCAGCAGGTCCTGCAAGTGCTTTATGCTTTTTCCTTCCTAAAAAACAAACGTTATTTATGGCCACAAAAGGAGTTCAGCCTGCGGGTCGCAGTTTGGAGTCTAACAAACCAGCAGCCCCACAGTGAAGCAGCAAAACTGTCCTGGGTGTCTCCAAACCACCCTGCAGCTCCTTTAGGGAGAGGAATCAATCCCATCACCTCCCCCAGGAGCAACCTCCCCCGCTGCTCCTCATGGTTCTTCCTGCCCCTCCAGCCTTCGCTTCCAAGTCACGTCTGCGGCGGGCGGCGGGTTTTCCCCGTGCCAGCGCTGAGGGATCCACGTGCTCCTTGCCCCAGCCAAGGCTGGCACGGTGCTTCCAACGTCCCCAAACAATGCCAGCTCTGTGCCCAGACACTGGCAGGGTTAATGCGGGGATTGTTTGCAAGAAGGGAGCAAAAGCAGAGCACCCTCCGCTCGCTCCGACGGCACCGCTCAGGCCCCGCCGGGAACCACGGGGGACACGTTTTGTGCTTTTTAACCTGAAATCTCACCCTGCAAATTTTAGGGAGCAGACTGGATGGGTCCTCAGCTGGTGCTGACAGTGGAGACGCCTCCTGTATCCTGGTGGGACACTGTCCAGAGGGAAGGGCTCTCAATAAACACATTGCTCTCAATAAACACCTTGTTGCAGCCATCGGAGATGGGCTGGAAGGTATCTTAAAGCTCATCTCATTCCACCCTCTGCCACTGCCACAGGTAGGGACACCTTCCACTAGCCCAGGTTGCTGCAAGCCCCGTCCAACCTGGCCTTGGACACTCCCAGGGATGGGGCAGCCACAGCTTCTCTGGGCAACCTGGGCCAGAGCCTCCCCACCCTCCCAGGGAACAATTCCTTCCCACCTAACCCTGCCCTTGGGCAGTGGGAAGCCATTCCTTATTGTCCTGTCCCTCCATCCCTTGTCCCAAGTCCCTCTCCAGCTCTCCTGGAGCCCCTTTAGGCCCTGGAAGGGGCTCTCAGCTCTCCCTGGAGCCTTCTCTTCTCCAGCTGAACACCCCCAGCTCTCCCAGCCTGGCCCCAGAGCAGAGGGGCTCCTATTAATATATCCCAGTTAAAAAGCATAAATACATTTTCCAGTGGGTTGATCCCCCTCTTTCAAACCTGACTCGTCACTGGTCACTCAGGGAACTCAACATTTGGTTACAAAACTTTCCTGGGAGCTGCCATCCCCAGCAAAGGGGCAGCTCTGATCTCTGCTCTGTGTGAGCAGGGACAGGACCCAGGGAACGGCCTGGAGTTGTGGCAGGGGAGGGTCAGGCTGGATCTCAGGGAAAGGTTCTTCCCCCAGAGGGTGGTCGGGCACTGACCAGGCTCCCCAGGGCAGCGGTGCCAGAGCTAAAGGAGTGTTTGGACAACACCCTCAGGGACAGGGTGGGATTGCTGGGGTGTCCTGGGCAGGGCCAGGAGTTGGACTCGATGGTCCTGGTGGGGCCCTGCCAACTCAAGGAGATTCTGTGACTCTATGGAAACCCATCCCATGTCCTTACCACGTCCTGGGGAGCCTCCTGGGCAGCCTGCAAAGCTCAGGTGTTTTCCGGATGAATTTTGGGAAGGAGACAAAATTCAGGTGCCAAACCTAAGGCTGAGGGACTCCCAGTTGAGATGATTTGCATTCATCCCATTCCAGCTGCCATCAGAAATCCACCCACCGAGCCAGGAGGCGACACAACCTTCAGACCACTTGAAAACAAGAAGACTGAGGAGGATGCAAATTCCCCTCCATGTCCTGACCTCTCCTCCAGTTGCCACCTCCCTTCCCAGCCCCGGCAACGAAAAGCTCCTTGCTGGATTTAAATGTTTTTCCCATTAATAAAAAACAAAACAAAACAACAAACCCACACACGGTGCCTAAACCACCTCCTTAATATCCACACAAGCTCTTCTGAACGGCCCCACCAGGCTAAAATAAATATTTTAGCTTCTCAAAGAGTTTTCCTCTCATTAAAATGAAAACATAATTAGGATGTCAAGCAGCGGCTGCAATCACTCGGCGCTGCTCCGGCTTTGCTTGATTAAGAGCAACGAAGCTGCTATTTTTGAAAAGGACACTCCCTTCCACGGCCTGACCGGGGTTATTTTGGAAAGATATATATATACATATATATGGAAAGCTGGAATCTTTGCTGGCAAAAAAATCCCCACCCCAGAGGGGACACGGAGAGGCTGCGGGTCTCTGGGATGGGGGATCAAGAAGCACAGTGGGAATCCTCTTGGGAGTGCCCAAGGGGGGAAGAGCACGGAGACCCTGGAAAGGGTGCGGGAATCATAGAATCATGGATGGTTTGGGATGGAAAGAACCTTAAAGCTTGTCTCGTGCCATAGGCAGGGACACCTCCCACTAGCCCAGCTTGGACACTTCCAGGGATGGGGCAGCCACAGCTTCTCTGGGCAACCTGCTCCAGAGAAAAGGAGAAGAGGGGAGAAAAGCTGCTCCCAGAGACACTGCATGAGGGCACCTATGCGGGGTCTGGTACCGACACTGCTGCACGGGAGCAAGAGCCAGGAGGAGATGCAAACATTCCCAGGATCCCAGAGTTATTTAGGTTGGAAAAGCCCTCTAAGGTCATCAAGTCCAAGCATTAACCCAACTGCCAAGCCCAACACCAAGCCCTGTCAGAGCTACAAGCCATCCTAGGAAGATGCTGTTCTCAAGGATTTTTTTTAAGGACATGTAAGCATCCCATTGCTGCAGTTATGCCTAAAGAAATCAAGGATAAATCCTTATTCCAGACATTTCAGCATCTAGACACAGGTGTCAACACCACACCCCCCCTCAAATCCAACTCCCGCCCAAGCTGCTGCTCTGCTCAGCATAACTTCATTATTAAGTTGTATTTTATATATATTAATTAACAGCCATAACTTAATTAATGCAAATCTCAGGGAGCGTTAGCCAGGAAGGACAGGCTGGGGGGGGGGCAGTGGTGGGCATTCCCAATGCTTCCTCAGCACTTCCCTGCCAGAGCACAGGAATTTCCATGCACCTGATCCCACATCCCGTGAATCCTCTGGATTTGGGGCTTCGAGGCCACGTGGTTTAACGAGGGCAGAGACACAAAACCACGCCCTGGTCACCCCGTCCCTCCATACCGAAGTCACTCCGAGCAGCTATTCCTTTGTTATCCCAAAACACCCAAATAGGTATCCCAGCACCTGAACCCGAGGCTGCAGCACATTCCTGCCTCCCTATAACACACTTGCACGACTCCACCTCTCCCACTGACCACCACCCCAAGCCAAACCCTGCGCGGCATCCTTTGCTCCCAAAACGTCCCCCCTGGCAGCAGCAAGGAGCAAAGAGGTCGGTGACCTGTGACATCAGTGAGCCCCAGCTGGGAAAATCCTCCTGGAAAATAAATGCTGGGCACAGCCAGTGGAATGCTGTTCAAAACAACCCTAAACTGCCCAGGAACATCCCACCGTGGCTGACAGGAAGCACCGGGAACCGCAGCGGGGTTGTCCCGGGAGCGCTCCCAGTCACACCAGCTGGCCGGGGCTCCTCACGGGGTGCTGGGGTGACAACCTGGTCCCCATTGTCCCCATCCCCTCCTGGCACTGCCAGCAGACCCTGGAGGACAACAGGGAGGCACCACTGGTGTGCACGTGGGGGTAGCAACACCTGGCTGGGGGTGGTGACACTCAGGAGGCATCACAGCCACAGTTTGCTAACACGTGGAGTTGCACACACGCGTGGAGTTGCACACACTTGAGGGCACTGCACATACACAGCAGATTATCACACGTGTCACACTTACACAGGTCATGCACTCCCTCCATGGCACCGCCCCGGGCATGGGCACACATACAGGACACAGTCACACTTACACACCTATCACATCACACACAGGACACAGTCACACTTACACACCCATCACATCACACACAGGACACAGTCACACTTACACACCCATCACATCACACACAGGACACAGTCACACTTACACACTCACCACATCACACTCACAGAACACACACACCCACCACATCACACACACACACACAGAACACTCAGTCATGTACCAGGTACACTGAGGACACACAACAAACACACAACGCAGTCACATACACAGAGGACACATTACATGCACGGTCACACACGACACACAGACAGTCACACTCACAGACTTACACATACAGTCACACTCGTACACAGAGGACACATGGCATAGTCAGACAAACAGCCACACACACACAAACAGTCACACACAGGGCGCATAAACACCGAGAGACACACAGGGCACTGACACACACAACTATGGACACAGTCACACACACACTTACAGCCAGAGTTACATGCACCGGTCACTCACACACACACAAACACACAGGGCACCTACACACACACAGACACAGTCACACACACACAGACACACATACACTCTTAAACATACAGTCACACACACACACAGAGCACACACACTCACACAGTCATACACGCACAGAGACACACAGACAGACACACTTGCAGTCACACACAGTCATACACACACACAGAGACACACAAACACAGACACACACACACACTTGCAGTCACACACAGTCATGCACAGACACAGAGACACACAAACACAGACACACACACACTTGCAGTCACACACAGTCATGCACAGACACAGAGACACACAAACACAGACACACACACACTTGCAGTCACACACAGTCATGCACAGACACACAAAC
>NW_016690419.1:954204-959813 GCF_001604755.1 Lepidothrix coronata | reverse complement strand
TGTGTGTGTAACACAGGGGTGTTAGGGGGGGGGGTGTGTAACACACGGGTTTTGGGAGTGTGTGTGTAACACACGGGTGTTAGGGGGGGGGGTGTGTAACACACGGGTTTTGGGAGTGTGTGTGTAACACACGGGTGTTAGGGGTGTGTGTAACACACGGGTGTTAGGGGGTGTGTGTGTGTAACACACGGGTGTTAGGGGTGTGTGTAACACACGGGTGTTAGGGGGTGTGTGTGTAACACACGGGTGTTGGGGGGTGTGTGTGTAACACACGGGTGTTGGGGGGTGTGTAACACACGGGTGTTGGGGGTGTGTGTGTAACACACGGGTGTTAGGGGTGTGTGTAACACACGGGTGTTAGGGGGTGTGTGTGTGTAATGCAGGTGTGAGGAGGTGTGTGTGTAACACACGGATGTGAGGGGGGAGGGTGTAAAACACATTTTAAGGGAGCTCGTGTGTGTGTAAAGCACAGGAATTCCTGCAAGTGGGAAGAAACGAGGAGGAAAACCCCCCTCAATTCTTATGTTAACCACGGTTTGGGAGCAACTTCAAAGCTTCCCGCGGCACCCAGGGCCAACAAAACGCTTTGTGCTCCTTCAAACCCCGTGGATTAAGGGATCATCCCACCCCGCAGCTGGCTGGGATGCGAGGTTAGGAACTGGGATACCAGGAACATCAGCTGGGTCGGGGTGGATGTGACCTGTAGGCAGAGCTGGTGACCACCGGCGCCACCACGGTGCCAATTCCTGAGGAAGCACCCCTTGGAAAAGCAGCTGAGCGAGAAATATCGGAGCAGAAGGGTCCAGGCTCCACGAGCCGCTGCTCTTCCCACCCTCTCTTTGTTTTTTCCTGGGTTTAATCGGGAGCTGATGATTATATTTCCTCTTCCCGGTGTTGGCTCCTCCTGTGCCCAGCGTGGCACAAGGAGTCAGGGTTTTGGCCGGCGTGTGACAAAAGCAGGGTGGCAATGGGGTGGCTGCGAGTCCTTGCATGGCCAAACCCCATCCCGGGGGGGCTTCCCGGCCTCATCCAACCCTTTTCCCGGCTTCCCAGACAAAACGAGCCACACAGAAGCACTTCAAAGCGCCCTTGGGAGCTCTTTTCCGTGGTGTTATTTTGGGACCTTTGGGGTTTGTCAAAGGTGAGCTCCCTGCAGCCGGGCAACCCAGTTCTCTGATTGCAATGGGGCTTTTTCATCCTGTTTTACCTGTGGAAAACACTGGGGTGGCACCCAGGATGCAGCTGGGCTGGGTGCTGCTCCCATCCTGGGGCATCCAAGGTGCTCCTGTCCCTCTGATTCTGCAGGTGTTGTGCAAAAGTCTGATTAAAATCATTATTTGAGCTGCTGGTTTATTCCTCTTTTCCATCCCTAATGTGATTATTTCCCATCTTTTGGATGCTGTGAATCCAACATGACTTATTCCTTGTGCTGGATCATCCCAGGAGGAGGTGTCCGTGCATTTGGAGTTCCAGCTCGGCCGCCTTGGGGGTAAAAACACATCTCCAAGTGGGAAAACTGAACTGGAACTCCCTTAAAAAGCAGCAGTTGGTGCATGATGGCCACTGCCCATCCTGGGAGCAGCTTTCCCAGCACTGCTGCTGAGCCTGGGATGGAGGGATAAGCATTCCATCCACATCCATCCCCCTCTCTGTTTTACAGGTATTTTGAAATGCCCAGGAGCAGCTCAGAGCAAGAAGGGGGGATTTGGTTGCAGCTGGTTGTATGTGACACAAAATCCATGGCATGGACCAAAGGCCATGGCACAGCCCAAAATCCATGGCTATGGAAGAGGGTGCTCCCACAGCATCCTTCCAGTGGGTGTTGGAGTGGGGTAACCCTGGGCTCCTGCTTCCCTGCCCTGCTCCCGCCTCCAGCTGCCTCCTGCTGCCACATTCCCTCTGCTCCTGCTGCGACAGAGCCGAGCAAAGCCATCCATCCCACCTCTGGATGGGTGCCACTCCTGCTTCCCGTGCCAGGAAGTGATACCGGTGAGCAGTTAAATCCGGACAGAATTCCCTAACGTGCTCAGGCTTTTATACCATTCTGGGAATTCATCTGGCAGGAATTCCATGGTAAAGTTCATTTCTCCGTCCGTTCCTCTGTAGTGTTTCTCAAGCACAAAACTGGGTGGAAATTGTCTCTCTTTGCCTAAATAGTGCTTAGGAGAAGGACTGCTCCGGGATGACATTCCTGTGGCTCAGGTATGTGAATGTAGCTGGCTTTTTTGGGGAAGAGAAAAGCTCCTTTTTGCCTCTGAAATTGCAGACAGGAGCTGGAAATCTACTCTGAGGGGTCCGATGAGCCCAAACCCAGGGACACCAAAGCTCTCGCCAGGGCCGAAGGGGGATCATGGATCAGGGGGATCATGGAATCATGGAATCCCAGGCTGTTTTGGCTTGGATCTTAAACACCATCTTCTTCCAACCCCGTGCCAGGGGCAGGGATGCTCCTGTAGGTGCTGCCGTGGCTCAACCACTAGCACTGAGCTAGTTTGAAACCTTCCAGATGGAAATGTTCCCAAACCTAAGCCTAAAAAAACCTACTTCCACATGGAACATAAGAAAACCCTGGCCCTCCCTGGTGGGAGTTTGTTGGGTTTGTTGCAGCCTGTTGCTATGCGCTGGAGGGAGCGCTTTTTCCGTGATCCTCCACTTTTGGTGGGAATCCAGCAAATCCCTTTGCCCGTATCATGCTATAGATTGTTTTCCAGAGCTCGGGAAGCTGCCAAGGTACGTTTAATAAAGCTTCATTACTGCACTGATCCCAGCAAACTCCCTGGGGCGAGCTCTTCCCAGGCCAATCCTCCTCTCGCTGTGAATTAATTACAGCAGTGGCGGTTAATGACCATGGATAGGGATAACTGGCAGGTTTTGATATCCCTCTTCTCCTATGGAAGCGGGTGGCTGAGTTATTCCTGGGAAGCAGCGCATTAATCACATCCCTTGGCAGGGATCGAGGCTCCCGAGCATCGCTGGCACGGGCAGCACTTCCAGGTGTTCGAGCTCAGGGCACTCAGGGTTTAGGAGTGGGATGGAGCCAGTAAATTCCGACAGGATTTATTTTGTAGGTATAACTTTCTCATTTCAAAACCAATTACCCACGGAAGCGTCTCAAAAATGAGGCTTGGAGCGTTTGGAACTGCCAGGCCCCCCCAACTGGATTGTTCCTGCTTCCTTTTGGGAATTATATTATGCTGGGCTGGGAGGGTAGCAGGGCAGATTTACTCCTCCAACACCCATCTCCACACGCATCTCCCATTTCTTTTTCTAGTGGGAGTCTGGAGGAGTTTTTCCCATTCCTTGGCAACATCCATTGCCATGGCCGAAGGCAGCAATTCCCTATGTTGTATTTGCAAGCCTGGCCTCTGCTTTTGCTTTTCCTCAGACTCCAGCACATCATCCCCCCAGCCACACCCACCTGGAGCAGGTGAGTACCCCCAGGATAGGTGAGACCCCCCTGCAGAGCTGCCTCCAGCCCTGGGGAACAGCACAGGAGGGACATGGAGCTGCTGGAGCCAGTCCAGAGGAGGCACCAAGATGGTCAGAGGGATGGAGCAGCTCTGCCGGGAGGAAAGGCTGGGAGAGTTGGAATTGTTCAGCTGGGAGAAAAGAAGCTTTGGGGTGACCTGACTGTGGCCTTCCAGTGCCTGAAGGGAGCCTACAAGAAAGATGAAGAGAGACTGGAGTGCCAGGACAAGGGGGAATGGCTTCCCACTGCCACAGGGCAGGGTTAGGTGGGATGTTGGGAAGGAATTCTTCCCTGGGAGGGTGGGGAGGGGCTGGGGTGGAATTCCCAGAGAAGTTGTGGCTGCCCCTTCCCTGGAAGTGTCCAAGGCCAGGTTGGATCAACCTGACCTAGTGGAAGGTGTCCCTGCCTGTGGCAGGGGATGGGATGAGCTTTCAAGTCCCTTCCAACCCAAACCATTCCGTGACTCGTAAATCTGGGCCATCTTGGTGCCAAAGGGAAGGACAGTTGTTGGAAGTGGGGCTGGAATTGCCTGTGAGGGCTGTGCCACAAACCCTCCTGTGAGGTGCCGGTGACCCCCTGGCCAGGTAACAATCATTCCCATTAATAACAGGGATTAGTTTTTTAAGCCGGATGAGGAAGTGCACAAAGCAAACGACAAAGCTTCCGGAGAGGCTTTTAATATCTTTGGCTGCCTGACGTCCACGGAGGGAATGAACAAAGGACAGGGGAGAGGCAGAGGGGAGAGATGGGAGAGGAACAGGGGCAGGTCTTCAGGGAAAACCTCCAACCCTCTTCCACCTCGGCACCCTTACCCTCAGCTTTGCAGCAGCCGTGCTCCCAATGTCCTGTGGGAAGGGATGGATTTTGGGGAGCTTCACACCAGCCTCCCCCCTCCTGGAAGTCTACTCCATATGGCAAAATCTGTTATTGTAACCAAAATCAGGGAATCACAGAATAGCTGGGATGGATGGAACATTAAAGCTCATCCCATCCCACCCCCTGCCATGGGCAGGGACACCTTCCACTAGCCCAGGCTGCTCCAAGCCTTGTCCAACCTGGCCTTGGACACTCTCAGGGATTCAGAGGCAGCCACAGATTCTCTGGGCAACCTGTGTCAGGGGCTCCCCACTCTCCCAGCCAAGAATTCCTTCCCAAAATCCCATCTAACCCTGCCCTTTGGCAGTGGGAAGCCATTCCCCCTTGTCCTGTCCCTCCATCCCTTGTCCCAAGTCCCTCTCCAGCTCTTCTGGAGTCCCTTTAGGCACATTTTTGTTACCAAAATCCTTTATTTTAAGCCACCATTGCCAGTAAATAACCCAGTTCATTTTCCCTGTCACCCTTTAGAAGCCAAGCAATCCCTGTCCCCAGTTCCCACCTTTCCTGGCTGATCACAGTGGCAAGACCCACAACTCACAAGTTAAGAAGAGAGTTTCTTTTCCTCCCTGAGTCCAATCCCACAAAATAAACCAGCTTTTGTTCCCGATGGAGACTCTCCTGGCAACAGAATGACAGAAGCTGCAAAAAAGTCCCGTGGCTCAATGGCAGCTCCAACTCCCCACCTGGATGAGACTGTTTTATCATCCTTAGGGGAGAAAGCACAGGGCTGAGGGGAAGAGGGAAATCATTCCTGTTTATGATGGCTTCCCAGATGGATAAATATCCCTGCCTGGCAGAGGGGGGATGCAAAGGGACACGACTGAACCTTGAAATGAGGCTGAGATGGCTCCAACCTACTCCTTCCATGCACCCACAAATCCAGCTGGATTACGGCATTTCTGCAGTCAGAGAAGAGGCTCCAGTGGATTTCTGTGGCTCTGGATCAGGCCCAGGGCTTGCAAGAGGGAGTTAGATGTGTAGAAAGTTCTGGTTTTCAGCCAAGAATACTTTTGTCTTTAACTAAACATCCTTCTAAGCTGCTTTTCTGTGTCCCTCAGAGGTTCAGAGCAGCCCTTTCTCCACCACTTTTGGGCTGCTGATTCCCAGATTTCCCCCTACACATCTAAAGACCTTCTCTGGGGCAAAGACATGGGGAGCAAGAACCATTTAGTGGTGCTACCAAATGATGCATCTTTTTTCTTTTTTCTCTTTTCTCTTTTCTTTCTTTTCTTTTCTTTTCTTTTCTTTTCTTTTCTTTTCTTTT
>NW_016690419.1:935050-954020 GCF_001604755.1 Lepidothrix coronata | reverse complement strand
TTTCTTTTCTTTTCTTTTCTTTTCTTTTCTTTTCTTTTCTTTTCTTTTCTTTTCTTTTCTTTTCACTTAAAGGTCCCTTCCAACAAAAATCCTCCTGGGATTTTATGATTCCATGATCATCCTCATTTTGCCCATTTAGCACAGCGGGGGCACAGTGCTAAAATTTGCCAGCATGTTCCTAACTCAGGGTGTTTTCAGGGATTTCTTGCCCAGCTTGAGATGCTGAAACATCTGTTAAGCCAACTACCCCAAAACTGCCCCGAGACAAAACCAGGGACATTTATTGCCAGGATAAGGGGGGAAAAACAGTGATTCCAATGTCCATGGGCCAGCTGAGGGCCATCCCTACCCATCCCTGGCAGGGATTTAAATCCACAACCACACACAAACCATCCCCTGCTTGCTCAAGGCATCCCCTTCCAGGGAGCAGCTCCCAAAAACAGCGAAGTGGGAGCTGGATTGCCCCTGCTCCCAGCACATGGATTCCTGTCCTGGGGGTTTGAACACCCTGACAAGGGCAAAGAGCATCAGTTATATCTTAATAAAATGATGTTAAGTGTCAGCTGAGCCCCACGACGCCAGGTACAACCCCGCAGAGCCCTCCTCCCCTCTGGGGCTCTCCCAACAAAGCCAGGCTTTGTACAAAGCCTGGCTGAGATTTAAGCCCTCAGAGATAAAACCACTTGGCTGCTTCTTCCTTGGCCCTCAATGCCTGCCCTGCCTGGTGGAACACACTTCCTTTCTGTGCCGCCGGATTTGCTTTTCAATGCTTCATTATGTCTCAAGGTCGAGCCGTTTGCTCGGCTGCCCTGCAAAGAAACCAAGTCACAAGGATATTTTTCCTTTTTCATTTCATAAATGAAAAAAAGCCAAGACTGAATTGCTTTCTTATAAGCATGGAAAGGAGAACAGTGAGCACTCAGCTCTGTGAGGCTTTTTTGGTGCTCCCACTCCTTTTCTATGAAATGCCCAGTTCTCTTTTCCATCTCACCACTGCCATGGGATTATAATAATAATAATTATTATTATTATTATTATTATTTATGATCATTATTTTTAAGAAACCCTCCCTGCAATAACAGTGATGATCAACCCAAAAGCTGAGCTTCCCCCTTAGATGAATTGCCACCAATGTGAACAGCTGATTCCCGTTTAAAATGTGGGAAAATTGGGGCTGGAAGTTGTTGAAACAGAAAGAGGCAACATTGCCTAGGCTGGTTATGATGAGGTGGGCATCCTTTGGAAAGGATTTGGGGCTTATATGGTCCATTCACACCATGGGATGGCCTTGCAGGGGATCAGCAGATGGAGCAGCAGGGCTTTGGGGTGAAATTCTGGTTCCTTTGAAGTCACCAGCGAGATTCTCACTGGCTTTGACCACAGCCATGGCAGGCTGAGGCCTTTGCAGACCTGCTGCTGGTCAGACCCGGAGCTGGAGCCTGTCTGGTGGCTTTCCCTGTGCCTACTGCTTTGTAATATTAATTATGGCCATGAGTCTGCTGGGCTTTCAAGCTCTGTGGCTCCAGTTTGCTGTGTGGGAAGGAGCAGGGATGCAAAGTGGTTCCCCTGTGCAACGCTTCCAAACAGCTCCCGAGTTATTCGTGGTTCTGGCAACGCTCAGACTCATCCTGGGTGATGCTCACACAAAGCACCATCAGAGCAGATTTCTGTGGGGGACAGTGTTTCCCAGGGTGCAGAAACCTTCCCCCTGGACATGCCATTCCTGTCGAGGCTCCAGCTGCAGAGCAAAACAGCCGGGATAACCGGTTTTCCACCAGCACATTTTTGGCAGATCTCCTGACACAAAGGCAAGGGCGAGCAGTTCTTGGGCTCTGGAATCTCTCAGGGACTGCATCCCCCAAATATCCCTGGAAACCTGTTTGAAATCTTCACTCTGAAGGTGAGGTTCATGCACTTCCTTCTCCTTTACAAATCTCATTTCTCTGTCTACTCCAAGCTTTCAGCACTTCTCTGATTCTTGCAGGTGAGGTCCAAGCCACCATTCTCCCTGAGGCCTCTCAAAGGTTACACTTGGAGGGCTTGTCTGACCTTAATGATTCTGTGATTCTAATTGAAATTAAATCTGACACAAGGAGAAATATGCCCTGGCAAAATTTTATGTCCTGTAACACCCGCGTTGAGAAGACGCAAATGTCTCAGCGAGGAAAAAAAATTACATGGGTGCTCACACCTTATTAAAACTCCAGAAAAAACACATTGAGAGAGATGTAAAAAGGTATAAACATGCCAAACCCATTGCTGGGTGAGTTTTTAGAGACTTTGAGGAATGGAAGGAGCAAGTAAACAAGTCAGGATTTTCCCCTGTGCATGTGGGAATGTCTCCAACGCAGCGGAAAGCACGATCAATAATTGAGTGAGAAGACAAGCTGCTTGGAGCTTCCACAAAGCACATCCAATATTTATTTTCAAGCCTTAAATAATGCATTTGAAAATGCTTCTAACTGGATATTTGAAGGCAAACAAATTTATGTCATGAAAAGTTAATCGGCCAGAGCATCTCCAAAGGAAAATCGATAGGAACCACAAAAAACACCCCTCGGCTCCTCATCGTGTTGGGCCTGTTATTCCTCCTAAATTAGGGGGCAATTCTATAAATTCTAATTAAGGAATCATTTGCTATCAATTAGCCCATGTAAGTAGATTTCACTCATTCCCTGAGCTAAATCACTTAAGCCCTTGCATTTCCTCCTCCATCGCCGCTGCAGTGCCCGAGTGGGGATGGGAATCGAGGCATTGAGAGGCTGGTCC
Organism: Lepidothrix coronata; assembly: GCF_001604755.1. Taxonomy (NCBI): domain Eukaryota; kingdom Metazoa; phylum Chordata; class Aves; order Passeriformes; family Pipridae; genus Lepidothrix; species Lepidothrix coronata. Next base: position 951,251 of record NW_016690419.1, on the reverse strand, counting down.
TGGTTCTGACACTGATTTCCCAGGAGAGCTTGGTGGAATGGGTCCATCCCCACAGGTTCATTCACTCAGCAGACGCGTGGCAGCTGCTGTAGGCAAATAGGAAACAAATCCCCCTGTGTCCAGAGAGGTGGAGTGGGTTGACAATCTTGGTGGTTCCCTTCTGACTGGGAATATTCTGTGGTTGGAGGTGGTGGGGGTTGCATGGCATGGGGGTGAACTGTGTGCCCAGAATGGCGGTCACAGGTGGCCCACAGAGAGGTTCTGGGGCTTGGGTGAGTGGAGGTTAAGGACAAGAGCAGGAGGTGAAGGGAACGGAGCTGCTCCACCACCGGCTCCCCACACGCTGCATCCCAAACCATGGTCAGCATGGATATATGGACAAGAGGTCTGGAGGAACGACCTTGGCCAGGGCTGCCACATTCCCACAGGTGTTTGCTTGCACGTTGGCAGCAGTGAAGTGTTTGCTGTTAAATCCACCGTGGCTTTAAGATCACATATTCCCTCCCCTCCTTGTCTTTCAACCCCCCCCTCTCCACCAGTAAACACATTTCCCTGCCAGCAGGGGAAACAAGGACCATGTCTTCCAGTTTTCCTGGAACAGATGTGTCCTGCAGAAGGGCTGCCCTAGCCCACAGAGTTGGGGGGCAGAGCTGGCTGTGTCCCTGCAGCATTCCCAGCCACCTCCTGTCACTCCAGGGCCAGGCTGCTCCCACGTCAGGCTTCTCGTTATGAAACCCAGAGAGATAAGATAAGAAAGGTTCGTAACCTCTATCACAGGACAAGATTTCTCATCTCCAACCAGGCTCTTCTGCTCTGATGTTGATTTGCTGTTGTATCCAGCAGCCAGCAGGAGATGAATTGCCTCTGCTGGGATTTCAGCTTGCTCTCATCAGAGGAAATTGCTTTTGACAGCTTTGTGATAGGAACACCCTGGGCCAAACTCACCCCTGGGCTCCCCTGGGCTGGCTTGGCCCTGGCTGGCTGCGAAAACAAAAATCAGTCATGAGAAGCCTGGAAACTGAGTAACCTGCATCCAAAAAGCATCATTCCAGGTGGCAAGGGAGGCTTTAGCCCACAACACCCTCGGGAGCTGAGAGAGCAAGGAGAGGAGAGCCAGGAGGAGGGAGAGGCTGCTGTACCTGCACGGGGTTCTGGGATGCTGGTGTTGCCTCCTCCAAGGCTTCAGATGGCACAAACACAGCTCTAAAAATCCTAAACTAATCCCAAACCGAGCTGGACCTGGCAAAACCAGCACTACCACTTTTCTAGGAGTTATTTCTTCCTGGGCTTTAGGAAGAACCAAGGTTACGCTGACACAGCTCTGAACATCCGAGTGTTTCTCCTGACTCCCCTGGCACAGGTTGCCCAGAGAAGCTGTGGCTGCCCCATCCCTGGAGGTGTCCAAGGCTGGGTTGGATGGGGCTTGCAGCAACCTGGGCTAGTGGAAGGTGTCCCTGCCCATGGCAGGGGGGTGGAATGAGATGATCTTTAAGATCCCTTCCACCCCAACTCGTTCTATGGTTCTGTGACTCCTTTCTCATGGCAAAGCTTTTGGGTCGAGGGAGGTCTTCCCACCCGGAGGGATTTGCAGGAGGTGGGAGGGCTGGGGAAGCACAAATGTGCTTTTCATGCCAGGCTGCCCTCAGTTCAAAAGGCTTTCACCTCCCCAGGAGCACGTTCACCACTCCTATCTAGTCCAAGCAGCACTTGTACTTGTCAGGAGCTGGGACAAACAGGAAAGCATGGAATTACTTTGATCCCAGCCCTTCATACCACAAGGCCTTATCCTGCTCTTGGATGGTGGGAGCTTGATGTGTCAGCCCAAGCTCAGGGATCTCCCCTTGGAGCCACAGCCTGGTTGAGATATCAGGCCCATTGGGATCCAACTCCACCAACCCTTTTGATTTGGATCCAAACCCCTTTTCCAGAGGTGAGTGACAGACAAACATTTATATGACAAACTTTTACTTGATGGCTTCAGGTAGGACCACCCCAGTGATATGAAATGCCTGTATCCCTGTATCCCATCCCAGATGGATAACTCAGTATTGTGGTAGAGGGTGTTGGAGCAGCTGGAATGAAACAGTGTTGTCACAGCCAGTTTTACAACACCAACTAAACTGGGGATGAAAACACCATTTGAAAAATGTATCGGGAATTATGTCAGAGCATCGTAAAACTTGAGATAAGAATAAATCTGGTAAGCATTTATAGGTTATAAAAATAATCTTACTCTCTTTTTTCATCCCAGTTTTTGTGTCCATAATTCTGACTTTGTTAAAGATTCCAGGAAATAATTTGCAGGGTCGGAATCTTGCCTGGAGCTTAATGGCATGTTCCACTTCACTCTTGTTTGCTTTATTTCCTTCACACTGCATGAAAAGTCAAGTCTGACTTAATATCAGGAGGAGGAGCATGGATAATGGGAAAGGGACCTTTAGCCCTGGCCTGTTCTGTAATTAGTACAGCGAGAGCTTATGGGCTTTTAGGATATGCTTATTAAAATACACAGAAACTGTCATTTATATATATATATGTGTGTGTATATATATATATATATATAATATTATATATATATAATATATAATATATAATATATAATATATATATATTATGCCCAGAGAAGCTGTGGCTGCCCCATCCCTAGAAGTTTTCAAGGCCAGGTTGGACGGGGCTTGGAGCAACCTGGGCTAGTGGAAGGTGTCCCTGCCCATGGCAGGGGGTGGCACTGGATGAGATTTGGAATCCCTTCCAACCCAACAATTTTGGGATTCTATCATTATATGCACACTTACTTCAAGGCACATCCCTCTGCCCCACCAAACCCAACAACAGAAAACAGGAATTTTTGGGATCACTGGTCACTCTCCAGATCTCAACCACTGAGTCCAACACATCTGGGACAGGCTGGAGCACCAGTTCAACACATCCATGTCTCCTGGTGGATTTTCCCAGCCTCACAAAGGAGCTGTGACTCTCTCCTGGGCAGGTGAGAGTGAGGTGTCCCTTTCGGACCTGGCAAAAAGTCTGATGGGCTTTCATGTGCCCCCATCAGCTGTGGACCCCTCCCTTTCAGACTCTTCACCTTCTCTCGGACCCAGAACAGCAATTCCGCTCCCTGTTTCACATCCCTGCCCGCCGTGTTTGGCTCCACTGGCACTTCCATTACTCTCAGGCCTCTGTGAAACAGTCCCAAGAGAACCATCAGAGCAGTCCAACCCTTAGCAATGCTCAGCCTCCCTCCCTCTGCAGGCTCTGCTGCACCGGCGCTGGCTGAGCAGCAGATTCGGGTGATTCAGGGGCACTCAGCCTTCAAACCGTGGCTGTGATCACCTGTCCCCATCAGTGTCCTGCTCCACTGGGCTCTCTCACTGACTGACCATTAACATTCACGTCACTCCCCAGGAAACTGCTGGTAAATCATTGACTCAGTGCAGAAAACTCCGTGGGTTTTTACCCCGTTTTCTGGCAGTGGGAGGAGGGCTTGCCGTGTGCAGGGAATCTCCTGTAGCAGATCACACTACCCTGGGATGGAGGAAGGGCTCACATGCTGGGCAGGCTTTTCCAAAGCTGCTCTAAGCTCTCAGAGGAACAAACCCCACCCACAGCCTCTTCCCCCAGTGAATGGGATTAACTTGGACCATGTGGCTGCTCATTCCTGCCCCAGAATAAGTCCCACTCCTCCCAGGCTCGTCATCCCCACCCTGCAGCTGCCTTGAAGCATTTGAGCCACGCTATGCCCCTTCTCCTGCCCCTGGATGGAAGGGTGAGCCATGAGGAAGAAGACAAGGCCTCCAGGATCATCAAGTCCAACCTATGACCCATTCCCACCTTCTCACCCAGCCCAGAGCACTGAGTGCCACGTCCAGTCAGTCCTTAAACACCTCCAGGGATGGGGATTCCACCACCTCCCTGGGCAGCCCCTTCCAATGTTCAATCACCTCTCAACAAGTTGCTTTCACAGTCTTATTTTTAAAGCCTGGCTGTGTGTCTCTTGAAACACAACCCCTGTGTGCCTCTTTACAGTTGAAGTTCCCTATGCTCCTGAGTTACCAGTAAGTGTAAAACCCAACCTGACAGCTTTTTATGCAATTTATTCAACGCTTAAAAACCTTTCTTCCCCTGGCAGATGCTTGGAGAGGGATGGAGCTGTTCCATCCCTGCCCCCATTCCAGTAGCTCCTTATCCACAGATAAGGGCTGCCAGGCTTCCATTTTTGCTCCAGCAGTGCCTTTCCAATGGCCCAAAGATCAACTTTCAGTTTACAAACATCCACTGACCTCCTGATGGTCCCTGACATGGGGCACAGTCATTGTTCAACACGTGTGGGCGGCAAGAGGAATGCAAAAGAAATTGCAGTGTGGACCTAGGGGGATGAAAACTCATTAATTCTTGGCTGCTTTACAACTGCACAATCTGGGTGCCTTTTGGGTCAGTTTAATCTAATCTGGATTGGAAGTGCTGCCCCCGAGGAGGGAGAGATCAGAAACTGTTCTTCCAGCTCCGTTTTGGTTGGGATGTGGTTTCCCAGAGCAGCGAGGGGAGGGACAAGGAGTGTTTTCCAAAGTGCTAATTAAAAATGCTCGAGGGCATGAATTTGTGCTCTGGTGACGCTGCTCTATTGACAGTGAAGCTCCTTTTCCCAGAAGGGGCAGGTACTGATGCTGCTTGACAAGCAGTAAGTTTTACTACTTGCTGTAAAAGGATGCACAGAGAGGGTTTTTTCCCAAAAAACACCCTATCCAGTTGTCATGGTCCAAACTTTCTACAGGGGGAAATATTCCCCTGGGTTCCATCCACATTTGTGCCTTAAAAATACCTGTATTTTTAAAACCTATATCTTGTGGTATAGATTCCCCATCATCCCCTGAGTGCCCTGGACATGATCACAGGCTCATTAGTTTAAAATTCCTCATGTGAACCAGAGCCAGCAGAGACAAAAAGACCCATTTGGGATCCCTTTGTCACAGCAGGAAAGGAAAGAAAGCATCAATCTGTTGTTTTGTCCTTGCCAGGAGACCCTTTCCTGCAGGCTCCAGGTTGCACTCTGCCTGCAGAGATTTTGGATGGGGAATGGGATGTTATCCCGCCCTCTGTCCTCCTTAGCTGGTTTTGGGGTGCTTTGGATGTGAAAAGTGTGGAGGAATCAAAGGATCCTTAGACTACACTTACTGGAAAGGGACAGGGCAAACCAAGACCCTGGAGAGGGTGAACTGAGCCAACAACAGCCTATCTGAGCTACTCTTTCCCAGCGACTCCCTTTCTAATGTTAATATCCTGCAGAGGATTCCTGCCAAGGAATTGCTCACATTCCTCCCTGCAACAACAAACCCCCCAGAGCCAAACTCCGGCCCCCCACATTCATCCTGAGCCTGGAAAGGCTCTGGTCCTGCTGGCCATGTTCCCTTTCTCTTCCAAAGTCACAGCCCCAGCCCAGCTCCGCTCCTGCTGCAGTTTTTCCATGGAATTCCATGCCAGACATCTGCTGGGTGCCCATCCATCCGCCCTTCCCACCACACATCCCGGCTCCCCCCCAGGCCTCTCTTCCCCTCCAAGTCACTTGGAAAGCCTCGAGCTGATGTTGGTCTGAAATCCTCAAAGGGGAAAAGGATCTGAGGGAATTTCCGAGGTGTTGGAAGCAGCAGGAGGTCCGTGCCCTCCATTCCCAGTGAGGGCAGGACTCCTGCAGACACGGAGCAGCCCTGGCTTTGAATGTCTTGGATTTAGGAGCGGGGTGATGGCAGGAGTTGGGCTATCCCGGCTCTCCACAGCTGCCCAACCCTGGCTCTTGGTCCTCTCCCTCTGGAAATGCCCAAGAAAGCCAGATCAGTGCAGGGTTTGATTCATAGAATCACAGCTGGCAGGGATCACCAAGGATCATCCAGTCCGTGTCCTGGCCCTGCCCAGGACACCCCAAAAATCCTACCCTGTCCCTGAAGGCGTTGTCCAAGTGCTCCTGGAGCTCTGGCAGCCCTGGGGATGTGCCCACTTGGATGCAGCCCAGATGCCAGAGGAGGAGTGTGAGGGGGCAGCCCTTCCCTGCCTCCAGCCAAGCATCCCCCTTCCCGGGAGTGCTGCCCCGGGGGCTCCTCCTGCAGCTATCACTGCTTCCCACTGTCACTAGGAAGGCTGAAGTTCTCCCTGGTGAGCAATTAGCTGTAATTAACACACAATGAGAGGGCTTCTATTTCGTTATAGCCAGGCAGTGGGATTGGAGCCACTAATCACAGCAAACCCCAGAAGGTCGCAACCCTGGGGTGAACCTATTTCGTGAGTCTCGCCAACTTCCTGCTCCCAATCCACAATTCCCTCCTCTAATTAGGATCCAGACACCCAAAGGGACTGAACATCCAGTGGCTACGGTGAAAGCTCCCTTTAAACATCTGAGGGGAGCCATTCCTTTGCAGGCTGGATTCAGATGAGCGAGTTCCCAGCGGAGGGACAATGCCAAGGGTGGGCCCTGTGAGGACAATGCCGTGGGTTGTGAGTGAGACACTCTGCACGTGGGCTGCCACCGCAGCCTGATGGAAAAGCAGGAACAAAACCTGAGTCCCACTGAGTTCATGTTCCTGTACAACTCTGAAAATAATTGTTCAGGAGGCAGATGAGAACATAAAGCAGAATGAAAATGCTTTTATGTTGTTCAGGCACTCAATTCCAAGGAAGACATCCATTGACAGAGCATGGCAGGGTGCACAGTGTTTATCAGCCCCTCAATTTTCTTTGGCATTGGGGCCATAAACAAGAACAGAGCAGTCCAGAGTCTCTGAAGTCCAGAAGAAGTCTCTTGGCTTTGGAAGAACTCTGTAAATATTAGGACAAATACTATCTTAAAAGGCTCAATGCCTTTGATTGTGTTCCCATGTCCAGTTTCCTCCATTTATTTTTGTCTCATCATCTCTAATGTTGAACTGTGTTGCCTGTAGAGAAGGTTGTGAACTGGAACACCACCACGAGTTTCTTCTGATGGAGCCTGAGCTCCAGCAGAGAAATTGGCAGTTCAATTGGGAGTGGTATTTCCAGCCACAGGCTCAAAAGATGATTTTTCCAAATGGCAGAGCTGTTGTGGCTAGGATAGTCCAAGGTCATGGGTAAGGGAAGGTCTGTGAGCAGACCCCATATCGTTTTTAACCTAGCAAACCCCCAAGCCCCCAAAAAACAAGTAAAAACCTTAGACATGCTGGGCTTTCAGAGATCGGTCTCCCCATGAGAAGTTAAAGCGCTCCCAACGTGTGACAGCAATTTCCCAAAAAGACTTTTAGGCTTTAAAAAATGAAAGTGGAGATTGTTTCCCACTCACATGAGTCCAGACTCTGAGACTTTCAGTAAACTTGAGGTAAAATTAGGCACAGAGCAAAGCCATGTGGGGCAACAGCACCCGTGTGACTCTAATGGTGGGCGTGGGGCTTGGGGGGGGGTGGAGAAGGACGTGTAGGTTGGGATGGTGTGGGGCCTGTGGGTGGGATGGGGAAGGACACCTAAGTTGGGAAGGTAAGACCTGTGGGTTGGGTGGTGTAGGTTTGGTGGAGAAGAACCTGCAGGCTGGGACAACCTTGTTGCTGCAGCTCTGGCTCTGCCCAGCTCATTAACGCCGGTTTTGGAGCTCCTGTGCTTTGCTGTGACCTCCATGTGCCAGGAACTGGCTCTGGTGCCACAGGCCACCAAACAGAGGGTGGGTTTGTCCATGTGTTCCCAAGAGGAAATGGGTCCCCTACCCCAGTAGGGCTGTTCTAGGGCCCTGCTGGTCTGATCACGTTCTCCTCCAGACCATGGCAGAGTTCCCACGGACTTCAATGAGAGCAGGGATCATTGTCCAACACCTTTGATATTCTCTGTGACTGAAAGGAGCTATTTTTGTGCAAGGAAGGTCAAAGTTACAGCAGACACATGGGAAAAGGGTGGACAATTTCAAAGCTCAGCTCTGAAGTCTCTGTGGGCAGGAGCCCATGTGGAGACATCCAAAAGCAACCTCACTTTGAAGGAGGATCCTGAATGCTGCTTTTATGGTGGAAAGATCCTTCCAGAAGGTTTCATAACCCCCCCCAGAGGGTTTCAGCCACTTGGCTTGTTCCTTCTCCACAGCAAATTCAGCCCCACCTCCTCACTCCAGGTGGCTGAGTTGGGATTCAGTGTTACCTGGTTGGTTTGGGAAACAAAAATCAGGGGGGATTCTGTGTTACCTGGTTGGTCTGGCAGATAAAAATCAGAGGGGATTCTGTGTTACCTGGTTGGTTAGGGAGATAAAAATCAGGGGGGATTCAGTGTTACCTGAATGGTCTGGGAGATAAAAATCCCATCTTAGCAAGTATTTGCATTTTACAGTTCCTTGAGCTCTGGGCATGAGGTGTGTGTGAAACTTTGCTGATGGCCATCCATCCCCTGATGGCTGAGTGTGATCCCATGGCTGCTCTGAGGATATTTGGGATATCAAAGCCATTGAACCCTCTCCCAAACGCAGTCCCAGCCCATCCTACGTGTGGGATCTCCACGTAACAACTTTATTAACATTTGCCATCCTCCACCCACTTGATGTTTGAGCAGAGGGAGGAAAACCTTCCTCCCAGGCATCAGCCCTGAGGTTAGGGATATCTGCTTGGCTGAGCCTTCTTTGCTCTGTCCAAGGAAGGATCATTAGGAACATAAATTTGACTGGAACACCAAAAGTAATCCCTTCCTCTGCTTGCTGTTGGCACCTTATTTGAGTCACAGTGGCAATGGGAGATTTCCAGAGGAGCCAGCAAGAGAGATGTGAAAGAAAAGGAATTTTCCTGTGGAATGTCTGTCAACTGGGAATTGTTGATGTTTGGGGCAGATGTGTGGGACCTGCTGACAAACTAGGGCTGAGTTTTAAGGGATGGTCTTGGTGAAAACGGAAAGAAAACAGGGAGGGGGATTGTTTCTGGGTGACAGGACTTCAGGTTGGACATCAGGGAAAGGTTGGATATTAGGAAGAGGTTCTTCCCCCAGAGGGTGGTTGGGCACTGGAACAGCTCCCAGGGAAGAGGGCACAGCACCAAGGCTGCCAGAGCTCAAGAAGCTCTCAGATTTTAGGTAGTCCTTCAAGGAGCAGAAGCTGGACTCAACGATCCTGATGGGTCCCTTCCAACTTGAGATGCTCTATCACCACATGGAAGTGTTTGAGGCACCTTGGACACTTCCCGGGATGGGACAGCCAGAGCTTCTCCATGAAACCTGTGCCAGGGCCTCACCACCCTCACAGGGAAGAATTTCTTCCCACAATCCCATCTAACCCTGCCCTCTGCCAGTGGGAAGCCATTTCCTTGTGCTGTCACTCCAGGCCCTTGTCCGAAGTCCCCCTGCAGCTCTCTTGGAGCCACTTTAGACACTTATCTCAGCATTCGGCTGGGCGGGACTGTCTCTCCTCACACCCATAAATCCTGTGAGCTCAGGTTCTTCCCTGGTTGTCTGAAGGCAAGACCCTCTTCCAAAAACTCTCTGAGATGCCTGGTGCCAGCTGCCTTGGGCAGGAGGATGGGAAAGGGGATGGTCTCTCCAGCTTCAGTGAGAGCAGGGCTGAGCCGGGGCTGGTTTTGACCGCCCGCCCTCCTGTTGCTCGAGGATTTTTGCCTTGGCATTAACACAGACAGGAAGCCTTTCCTGAAAAACCTCTCCTGGGAGGTGTAAACGGGGACATGGTTAGTGTTGGACTTGGCAGTGCTGGGTTAACAGCGCGGGTGCAGCGTGGCTGCACCTCCAGGGAGAAATTCGCCCTTCTTGGCTTTGAAGAAAAAAGATTAAGAGCTTTTGGGCTGAAAAAAAACACCCAAAAAAACTCCACCATCAACTTGTGATAGGCACAAGCTTTTTTAGAAGACATGGAAAATGAACTCGGCACAAGAGTGGTGCAGTGGGGTTCCCCACCCCATATCTCAGCAGGCTTCCTGAGTGCTTTTTAATCCCACAGGACAACTCACATTCCTCACTGATTTGCTGAGCTGTGGCATGTATTAGTTTCCTGAAGGATTCACATGCTTGGCGAGGGAGGTTTAGAAGCAATTTCTTCTTTTATTGCATTTTTTCTCTTATTGTTCTTTGCCAATCAATAAGGGCATTCCAGAGGTTTGACATCACTATAGGGAGAAAGAATGAAGGTAGGAAATGAAAACACAAAGGGAAGCAGAGCCACAGACAGAGGCTTTGCTGCTCGGCTTATTTCTTGGCCAATTTTCCAAATTCCAGGCTCTTTCAGGATTATCTGGATCATAATTCAAAGCAAACATTCTTTCCATTGTGTGGGTCTCGAGCAGGTGAAATATCTCCTTCCCCTGAGGTCATTTAATAATAAAGAATGGAAATTCTTAGGAAGTGCTGGTGCTCGGAGCAACCTGGGTTAGTGGAAGGTGTCCCTGCCCATGGCAGGGGCTGGAACGAGATGGGCTTGAAGATCCCTCTCAACCCAAACCAGCCCGGGATTCTCTGATTCTACTCCTGTCTTTGGTGAGAAGGAATGGAGAGCTGGGATCAGCTCTTGGTTCCAGCATCTCTGATGTGCAAACCTGGCTTTGGTGTGTCCCAAGAAAAGGGGAAACTTCTAGAAATCAAGGCTGCTTTGAAATCTTAGCAGGCTGCAGAATCAGGGCAGTGGAGTTGAACTTCAGAGTCATTCTACTGTTTTTGTCCATGGAAAAGTCAACCTGGTGAGAAGGGAGCCACCACCTTACTAGAGGTTGCAAGATTAAGCTCTAAAGGAGTTTTGAAACCAAGGTAAACTCCCTTCCTTCAGGGCATGAACTAGTAAAGAAACCTCAGCACAGTCATTCCGCGCCTGCTTCCAAGATTTTTATCCCTTTTTTGGAGCCGTGGCACTGGGCTGATGGTGCCAGCAGGCTCCAGGGGAATAAAGAGATGTTAAACTATGGATTATTGCTTGTCTTTTGCTAAAGCTTCCTAGGAAAGGCTCATGGAGAACCACATCTAACTCATGTTTTTGTCTGCTGCTCTTCTCATCTGTCAGATAATGAGCTGCCCCAGACCCAAACCAGGATCAGGCAGTGCTTTATTTCAGTTAAATGGAATGGGAAAGCAGCATTTTGGTACCTCCACCTCCAAACCAACAGCAAGGTATTGATTCCTGAAGGAAATTAATTGAGTTTGGACCCTGAATTGACAGCACAGACCTCCATTTAAGCCTTTAACAGCAATTCCTAAACTGAAAAAGAGGTGAAGGCTTAATTCCATGGCTGAATCAAGGGCTCCCAGCGTGGAGAACTCGAATGTTAAATGTCAGCATGGAGGCAGATTCCTAGGGCTGGTTACAAATCACTGGGATTTATTATCACTTTATATCCTAGGAACGCTGACAGCTTTAAATATAGCACCACAGCTGTGATGAATTGTTGGCATTTTTTTCTTGTTAGCCTTTTGTAACTAAATTTAAGGTATCCATTGCAGCCTGATCCAATTATGGAAGAGCAATTGCAATGGCTCCCTATGCAAGAGGCCGCATCTATTTTTGTCCGTGGAGCTTAAAGTCTGCATTTCTGAGCTCATGATTTATGGCAGGCTTTAAATTAATAATAAGGCCTCTCTGCACAGGCAAATATTTGTGTTTCAAGAGCCATTCAGCACGGACTGAGCCAAGGATCAGTTACAGTGACCACACAGATCCTATTTCAAACATCACCTGCCCTCGCACAATTATCATCAACTCCTTGCTAACGAGAGTCTGAAATTAATAGCCTGTCAGCCTCAACTATTGAACCCCAAAAGGTTCATTCTTGAGACAAAAAAAGCCATTTTTCAGCTGCATTTCTGCACCCTCGCCTGTGTGGCTGACGGGCAAGATTCCATCAATATTCCCAGGGACGACAGGCAGGTGTCCTGGAGCGGCAGGATCACGCAGGGAGCTGGGCATGCACAGATGTGACCGCACATACAGACCCCGGGGGGGGTGCACAGCTGAAAGGGAGAGGGTTAAACCCTCCCCACGCTGGTACTTAGCAAAGACACGACTCCGGGGACGTCATGGACTTTTAGAGCTGTCACTTCTCCTGCATTAATCAGTGGAAAATACACTGATTTCCTCTGGGAAGTGCTTGGAGACCTGCTGATGGGAAAAGCGAAGAGCCAAACACTGTCAAAGCTGAAGAAACCTTCTGCAATTAGTCTTGTCTAGAGAAAGACAAGGATTTCTTTATTTTCAAGTATTTGGGGCTGTTGCAGGTTCAGGTTACCTGTTGAAATGAATGTTCAGTTTTCTTTGGAATGGTTTGGGTTGGAAGGGACCTTTAAAGGTCATTTAGTCCAACCCCCCACCCTGCAAGGAGCAGAAATGCTTCCAAACAAGCAGAACCACCGAAAAATACCCAAATCATTGAGGTTGGAAAAGACCTCTAAGATCATGGAAATAAAACCAGGGGATTCCCACCTTATTCTGGCAGCAAAACTGGGCATTAGGTGACAAACACCGCAGGGTGAACCACTTGAGCACTGGGTTGTTTAGGGAAATCAGGATTGGTGGATGTAGACAGAGGAGGGAGCTTTGGAGGGACACGGGTCGTCACCTCCCACTGCTCCAGAACAGATGGCAAAGCTGCTCAAGGCAGGGCAGAGATCAGGAGATTAAAAGGCACCACTTTCACTGAATGCCAGGTGTGACCTGGCAGGTTCAGTGAGCCCCACAAGCCAAGCAACCCCTCCTTCCTCTTCCCATCGCCCTGGAGTTGCATTTCCACCCGTGGTACTCAGCGTTGGCTTGAGGTGGAGAGCAGAAAGGAGCTCTGATAACCTACAAGTGTGTTTGCAGCTTGAGGTGGTGCTCATTAGGATCTGGAAAGTGGGATACAGCAATGCCTGGGCACAAACCTGACAGAAAACGGGATTGAAAGGGGTGCTCCCAGCTGGAGGAGTTGGAAGATGCCAGGAGGAGTCATGTCAGTGTCCATGGGTAACATTCCCTGGCTGGCTTTGTGGTAGAGGGTTGTTTCACCTATTTGGTGATTGGATATTAGGAAAAATTTCTTCATGGAAGGGGTTGTCCAGCACTGGCACAGCTGCCCAGGGCAGGAGTGGAGTCCCCATCCCTGGAGGGATTGAAAAGCCGTGTGGATGTGGCACCTGGGGACATGGGTCAGCAGTGGCCTTGGCAGGGCTGGGGGATGGTTGGACTCGATGATCTTAGAGGGTTTTCCAGCCTAAATGATTCAGTGATTAAAGGTTCCTGCTGTGCTCTGAGCTCACGACCCTCAGCACCCTCAGGGTGAGCAAACAGGAGTTTGGAACCAGCCAGCTGGGTTAGAAGCTCCAGGAGGACAGAATTCTCAGCAGTGCCACCAGTGGCTGTGCCCATCCTCTGTGAGGGAGCACATGCTTGAGGCATCCACCAGCCAGGAAGCACAGGAATCCCAGGAAGCCAGGAATGCCCTCCCACGCTCAGCTCCTCAGACATGTGAAGCATCACTCAGAGCCTGCTCTGAGCTGTCCTGTGCCGGGGAAAACTCCTGTTCCCAGAGATCCTGGGGCCAGCCCCTCTGGAGGCCTCTATGTTTTCTTTCCACTGTGTTCTACACGGGACAGGTTAACAACCAGTTTATCCAGAGTCTGGGAAAGAGTTCCCTGATCCAAAATGCAGTGTGGTGGTGGGAAAGGACTCATTTCCCCAGAACTCAACTTAGAACTGCAAAGCAGGGGCAACCTGGGGTGTCCCCAGCTGACCCTGACCACTTCCATAAATTCACCCATCACTCCTCAGTGCTAATTAACATCACTAATGCAGCAGGGCCAGCGAGTCTCGAGACACCACTCCCCCCCTCCCTCCATCTGCTCACGGTTTTCTCCCTGTTTTTCACACTCCTCTGTTCCCACTGGGATGTTCTTCCCTCACCTCGCTCCTCACCCTGTCTGGTGACAAACCAAAGCCCCAGCTGCTTCCTATCAAGGTCAAAGCTGGCTGACAGACTTGAAAAGCTGGGTGAGCTTTTGCTACAAGACAGCCTGGCCCTGGGGGGAGGGGGGGACAGATGACAGCAGCAATTTGTTTTTTCCCCCACAAAAATCTGAGATCTAAGGATTTTTCCCGAGTTGTTTCTAATTCGGGGCAATGCTGGGGATGTTCTCCCTCCCCAGCTTGTTTGAGGGTTCAGCAGGAATAACCAAAAGCTCATTTGGTGGCATTGCCTTGATTTCTAATGGACTCAGCCTTTGTGAAAAGTCATGTTAAACAGCAGAGTGTGATGCTTTCCCCTCCCTTAAGGGCTTCTCACCTCGGCCCAGACTCCAAACTCAGCAGCACTGCAAGAACGTGCCTGGAAAAGCTGCAAACTTTGCAAGGCTGACATTAAAAAGCAAAACCCAAAGACACCTGAAGGCAGGAGAGAGCCCACAGCTCCCTGACCCCAGGACATGGGCAGCAGTTGGAGCTGCAGTGCTGAGCCCTGCTGTGATTTTCAAATAGCTCATTTATTCTGTCCTCACAGACTGCAATTATTTGTCCTTGGCTGTCCCAGCTCAGGACATGCAGCTTTTGCTTTCCTCTCTCACAAATCTTGCTGTGCAAGGAGCAAAATGAGCCCTGGCAGCAGGGACAGTTGAAAGAAATCCAAGGCTTCAGGGGGGCATTTACAAAGCTGTACTTGCTTTTTAAGTGGTCTTTTTCCTGACCCTTTGTAGCTCCTGGTTGGTCAACCCACCCCATAAAACTCAGGCACTGGTCCAAGATGGTCTGATGCACAGACCCAGACTGGGCTTAATTTTTAGCTTGCAAAGCAAGGAAGGAGGAAAAAAAAAATCAGTGGAGCCTTTCCTTTGGGTAGAGATTTCCCACAGACACAGCCCAGGCTCTTGTTACTGCTGACTTACCAAGTCAAGCCCTGCTAAAAGCATGACAGGACACCTGCAAGGCCCAGGGAAGAGCAGGAGCCATGAATCTGGAGTCTTCCCAGCTCCGGGATGCAAACCCTGCCCCGCTGCACACTCAGAGTGCTCACTGTGGCCTCGGGAGCATTTATCAGCCAGCCCCGGGGCTGATGATGAGATGATGGATGAATGGTGATAACCCAGGCCAGTTCCATGGGAATGGGGCCAGAGGAGCCCTTCCAGGGGCTGCAGGAGAAGCCTGACCTTGAAGCTGGGCTGAAACGATGCCAAGAGAGCATCTCCCCTAATGATAAAAACCCCTCTTCCCGAGAAACAGCACCTTCAAGGAAGAATAAAAACACAGGGAATAATTTCTATCCCAAGATTCCCCATTGCTCAGTAATTTCAGCATTAAGAAAGATTTGGGTGACATCTCGTTTTGGAACAACATCTGCCCCTGGCGACCAGACCCTTTCAAACTACTACAGCAAGTGCAGTGCTCCAGCAAATCTAACCTCAATAAACTCTCAGCTTCCCTGGCATCTGGACAGTCAGGGGAAAAAAAAAATAGCAAATGCAGAAAGCAAGCAATCAAGTCAGATTTTATTTTAATAACTTCAATAATCTCAGCTCTGATTAGCACTGGAGATTAAAAAATGTAAATATTTACCAGAACATCTTCAATATCCTCCTAGAGTCAAAAGGGCAGTTTCTCTGTGTCAGAGCTACGTGCTCTGGCAAACTCTCCCAGACAACTGTGGAATTATGCAAAGAGCTTCACTATAATTAATTATGTTCATTACAAAGCCAAAATATCGGAGTTTTATTTGCTTTCAGTTCCAGCTGTGAGTTTTCTGTGCTTTCTGCCTCCTGTGTGAGACTCAGGCAGCTCCTCCAACAAAAGCTGGGATTCCCACTTGGCTCCAGGAGCTGGGTTTAATGAAAACTAACAGGTAGTGTGATGCCTGCAGGAAATTAGGGCTGGGAGTCCTCCTCGAAGCCTCACATGGAGTTTAAGGAGGGCTGTCTTTGCTCCTCCTCCACTTCAGCAGCCCTTCAGCCCAGCCCAGCACGTCTGAGCACAAACCTGCCTGTCACCTGCCTTTCTTCTGCAGGAGATCACCGAGGGGATCAGGGGGATGGGGCAGCTCTGCTGTGAGGAAAGGCTGGGAAAACTGGGATTGTTCAGACTGCAAAAGGGAAGGCTTTGGGGTGACCTAATTGTGGCCTTCCAGGACCCAAAGGAGACAACAAGAAAGATGGAGAGAGACTGTTTACAAGGGCCTGGAGGGACAGGACAAGGGGGAATGGCTTCAAACTGCCACAGGGCAGGGAGAGATGGGATATTGGGAAGGAATTCTTCCCTAGGAGGGTGGGGAGGCCCTGG
>NW_016690419.1:888131-935022 GCF_001604755.1 Lepidothrix coronata | reverse complement strand
AGAGAAGCTGTGGCTGCCCCATCCCTGGAAGTGTCCAAGGCCAGGTTGGACAGGGCTTAGAGCAACTCCCAACCCAAATCATTCTATGATTCCATGATTTTCCAAGCCTTATCCACCCAGCACGCAGTGGATCTGCCCTGGATTGCTGGTGACACTGGTTCCCAGCAGGTTCTGGATCAGTCCCACTGAAAGGAAACCAGGCCTGGCTCTTTGCCCAGATTACCAGGCACCGTGTTTGAAGAGGCTTAAAGCTGGTCTTGATTACCAGAGGTGCCAGGAATGGGCTGGATCCTGTCCTGCCCTCAGTAATAGGATTGCAGCTCAATTCCTCCCCACGGGCACAGGGCCTGCTGTGTTCAGCTGCACTGGGGGACACTGGGAATCTGAGGGGAAGCAAAAGGAGCAGCCTATCCCACCTTTCTGCTGTGATCACACCCTTCTGCTGTGACCCCACCTGCCTTTCAATGCACAATTCCCAGTTCCTGTACTGAGCAAGTAGGTCAAGATGCCCCAGATGCCACCTGCCTTTTGGTCCAGGTCTCCAAACCCACCTTCCAGGGCCAGTTTCCCCCAGGGCTTTGAGCTTCAGGGGTTGGTTTACTCTGGATCCTGGATCCAGCCTGGGCACATGGAGATAATGGAGAGAAAAGCATCACCACTTTGCCCTTGAACCCCAGTCTTCTCTTCCTTGCCCACCTTATGTCCACAAGCCTCAGTCCCCCAGTGCCGAGTTTAACATCTCCATGGACTTGTGTCTGTCACTGATAGGGAAACCTGGGGGTCTCATGTAGATGTGTCACTTGGGGACATGGTTTAGTGGTGGACTTGGATGATCTCAGAGGGCTTTTGCAACCTAAATAATTCTGTGATTCTGCTTAGCAGCCCCACTGCTGGCCTGAGGAGGCACGAAAGCTGAGTGACACTGAGTAACAAAGCCACCCTCGAGGAGCAAAGGGCCAGTTAATTGCTTCCAAAAGCCTGGCAGATGCCATGGCCCGGGTGAGGGGAAGGAGGGAGGTTTCCCTCCCTTCCAGATGGTGAGAAATTCCAGTAAGGACCTTTCCCGGAAGCAGGGTCAAACCAACCCGACCGTGTGAGCCCTTGTAATTGTGGTTGTTAAATCATGGAGTGAACAAAGATGCGGTGGTTGGGTTGGGCAGGAGATGCCTCTTTGCTTCAGGAGGGGAAACTCTTATTTTTGGGGCATGGGGCAGGTGCAGGGGGGGCTCACAAAGATGCAGATCCCACAGAAAGGTGGGATCTCACAAGATCTTAGAGACTGGGAATAAAAATCAAGTCAGACAGGTGGGATGCAATTCTTAATAAGCCTGTAAAAGCCAGCAGCTTTTAAGGGTCTTAAACCAGGGTCTGAAACCAGGGTTTAAGAGGCAGAAACTACAGCTGAGAGGCAGCACTCAGCAAACAAGTCTTCCTCGTGAAGATCCCACCAATTCTTTGAGCACCACCTGCAGAGACCAGGGCTGGCAGAGTTTAAAAGAAAGGGGAGGAATCAAGACCTCTTAATGCATCAAAAAAGCTCCTTGGAAATCTGGTTTGGTTTTTTTTAGTGAATACAAAATCTGGTTTGAGTTGAGATTAACCCAACGCGAGCAGAGCACGCAGGGCTCACAGGTCATCCAGTCACTGCTCAAAGGGGTGGGTTTGCTGCCAGAAATCTCAAAGCCAAGCGGGATTTTTGACCTGCTCTGCTGCTGGATCCCTTCCCATTTCGAGCCTTAGGCCGAGTTTCACAGCAAGCCAAGCATTTGATTTGGCAGACTGTGTTCCAGACCTGCCTTTTAAGTAGTGCTGAGCCATTAAAAAGAAAATACACAGCTCCACAATACAACAAACCCAGCTGTTCCTGAACGGCAGTCAAGAGGGACAATAAGTCTTCTCATGTTGGGAAGAATTACCAAGCCTTTCCTTCCCTCCCAGCCAAACTAAGGAAGGGAAAGGCTCAGCAAAGGGCTGAGCAGAGCTCAGAGTAAACAGAGGTGAGCTGCAAAGTTGTCTCCAGGCTGAGCCCTCAAACAGTGGGGCCCAAAGGGAAATGGAAAAGCAAATATTAATGTCTTGCCATTCACATGGCCCTGGAGAAAAGAGAACAATGCCTTCAGCTGGACACCACCTTGAGGTCTTCCTCCTCCTCCCCTCGTGCTCTGAAACGTCATCTTAGGAGCTGGGATTTCTTTGGATGGAGCAGGAGAGCGCTGAGGGCTGCCTGCTTTTCCAGTACCAGAGGGAAGGATGACTTAATTCCAAAAGTGCCCCCCACCCAAAGTCGGGCTCCTCCTCGGGAAGGAAAAATCAGAAGCACACGAGGACCCCTCTGAGCTGGAGGCTGCCCCATCCCTGGAAGGATCCAGGGCCAGGTTGGAGAACCTGGGCTAGTGGAAGGTGTCTCTGCCCATGGCAGGGGGTGGAACAAAATGGGCTTTAAGGTCCTTTCCAACCCATAGAATCCCATTCCATGATTCTATGGGAATAGTGCCTCTCCTGGGTGCACCAGCAGCCCTTGGAAAGTTCTGTCCTGCAGGCAGGAGATCAGCAATGGCAAGGGTAATAAAGAGGAGGCTACTTGGCCCCTCATGGCTCAGGGAGGGGGAGGAGACATCCCAGGTCCTTCTGTGCCTGCTCAGAGCTGTGCAGGCCACGCTGAAACACAGCTGGGCTCTTATCCGGGCCTGATTGTTCCAGAGGCAAAGGAGACCAGGAAGAAGAGGAGAGAGCCCTTGTGCTGGGCCATTGGATATGGGAGGTTGTCATGGAAACCGCTGCAGAGTGAAAGCCTCCCTCTCTGTCCTCATGTGCTCTGGTTAAGTGGGTCCCTGCTGTGGTTCCAAAGCGAGGGCTCCCCTCGGGATGAGGCTGTTCCAGCAGCGAGACCCCACCTTGGGAGAGATGTGCCGCTGTGGGGTGTTCATTGTGCTCAAACAGGGTGGTTTGTTGGGCCTGAGCAGCAGCCAGGGCTGTGCTGCCCTCTCCTTTGGTCCATCTCCTCTGGAGCAGGGGAGGGATAACGGGGTGTGGGCTCCCAGGGATGCAGCGCCATGGAATCATGGAATTTCCGAGCTTAGAAAAGACCTCCAAGGTCATCAAGTCCAACGTTTGACCAAACACCACTTTGTCAACTAAACCACATGGCCACATCCAGGCATTTTTGAACCCCTCCAGGGATGGGGACTCCTCCAACTCCCTGGGCAGCCTTTTCCAACTCCTGAACGTTCTTCCAGAGGAGAAGTTTTTCCTAATGTCCAACCTGAACCTGCTCTGGCACAACTTGAGGCAATTCCCCCTTGTTGCTTGGGAGAGGAGGCTGACCCCGACAGCAAGGACAGTTGGGGTCCATCTCTGGCAGAGAAGCTGGAAAACCAGGGGCAGGCTTTGCCCTTCTGCTCCAGCTGGAAGGTCCACAAGCCACCTTCCCACCTGGTTTCCCTGCTTTTGCTGCTGAGCTGGGCCTGACCTGGGATGTCCCGGTGCACAGCGTGGGTCTGGCAGGGCCACCCGTCAGAGGGGGCATGAGTTAATCACCTGTGCTGGCTGGGAAATAGGCAAGGATGGGAAAGGCTTAGCTCTCAAAACTGGGCTTCATAAAGTCGTGAAGAGACCTGCAAATCATCAGGGCCACCAGGTGAAGAGGGGCTGCGATGGACAGTCGTGCACAGGTATCTCACGACACGCTGTGCTTGAGCCCTTCTGTCTGACACAGGAGGAAACCTCTTAAAAAGGAATGGTTTTATCCTTCCTTTTCCCAGACAGATCCAAAACCTCAGGTTTTTGTTGGGAGTTTTAATAAACCTCCTAGTGGGGGATGAACTGCTGTTTTATCATTCCATCTCTCACATTCTTTCCCCAAATGGCCTAAGATAAGTTGTAACTTATTAAAAATCAGAGGAACAGACTGAAAAGCCTCAATAGCAGTGGTTTGGTTTTTTTTTCTGCAGAGCAGCCAGTAAATTATGCTGTGCTGTAACAGAGCAGGTTCATTAAACTGGACCTCTTTGATGTTATCTCTGCTGAGCTGCAGGAAAGGCTGGGAAAACACGTGATACTTGGAGGGGAAAACACTTGTTTTGTTCATTAGTATGCATTAAAGCCTGGCTGCCTGGGAGCCAGGCATCACAGAGTCAACAAAGCAGCTCTGATTTCAGGTGAAAAGCAATATCCACCCTAACAAGTTCGCTCTAAGCCACCCTGAAGCTCAGGTTTTTCGCAGAGACCTCCAGCAATAACCCTCATGTCTGAGTTCTGCAGCCCAGGGGCAAACAGAGCTCCTGCCAGGGCTCTGCGGGACAAAAAGAGCTGCAGGTTCCTCTCAGAGAAGCCCCAGAGGAAGGAAGTAAAGTGGTGGGACACCAAGGGTGAGGGGCTGAGGACCTCCAGGCAGGAGGTGAAGGGTCAGGGCAAGGCTGAATTGAGACATGATGTCATGGATATGAAGATTTCAGAGGAAAACTCTGCAAAGACACACTCCTTCCACTGAGGAGAACCCCAACGCTGATTTGAGCCATGGACAGACCTCTTGCTCCTCTTGGGCAGGCAGGCAGTGAGGGATCCTGAATCCATGGGGATGGGGCAGAATGTTTAAAAAAAAAGTCAAAATCCCACTGATACTCCTTGCAGTGAAGAAGTCTGGTCTCGTCTTGAAATAATTAAACTTGTCTCTTGATTGCTCAATTCCAGAGCAGGGTGGGGAGAAAAGCTGGAGTTATCTCTGTGATGAGCAGCTCCAGTGTTCCCTGCTCCTGCCTGAAGCCATTAAGGCCATGGTCAAAACCAACTGAAGGCTGTTTTTTAATTACATAGTGCACGTAAACAAGATAATTTAGCTCAAATACCATCACAGGATCTCCTGAGCTGGAAGGGACCCGCAAGGATCATCCAAGTCCAACTCCTGGCTCTGCCCAGGACATCCCAAGAATCCCACGCTGTACTTGAGAACGTTTCCAAATGTTCCTGGAGCTCTGGCAGCCTTGGGGCCGTGCCCACTGCCCTGGGGAGCCTGTTCAGTGCCAGCCACCCTCTGGGAAGGTAATGAGGATCAGCAGCTGGGATGAAGTTCTGCATGGGGAAGGTGAGGAGAAAGGGCTCAGCTTGGAGAGGGCTCCTGAGAGAGACCCCAAGGAGACACGGACATCCCAGCTGGAGGTGAGTTAGGAATGATGGCCCACATCCAGGGTGCAGGGTGAGGATGTAAAGATGCTAGTGAGCTGAGGCAGGTCCCAGCTGATATTTCCCCCCAAAATACCCTGCTCAGCTCTACTGCATCTCCTGTGTTCCCAGCAAATGCCGAGCACCACTGGGATGTGCTTGTTCCCTGATGGATATCTTTCATCCCTGCAAAACACTGCAGACTGCTTCAGTAATAAACATGAAAAAAAGGCAGCTCAATTACTGTTCCCCCCCTCTTTATGTAACAATTTATTTTACAGCCTGATTGCTGGCAGCAGATGTGGGTTTACCAGCAGCTTTAAAGAGTCTCACTCCTGGAGAAAACGAAAAAACCAATAGCAAAAAGGACATTTTGGGGCGGCACAGTCAAGTGCTCATATATTAAATTGTGCTGAGACAGATCTTGCCTCCAAGAGCCTAATCGTGGGAGCCTGAAGTGGCTGCTCAGCACTTCCCAGCAGCAGAGATGGGGAGGTGGAGGCAGCACTCCCAGCACACCCATCCCTTCCCAAGAGGGCTTTGCCCTTGCCCTGCACACCTCCTGATTTTTGCAGGACCTTGGAGGTCGCTGAACCTTTTCCTTGCACCTTCCCACATCCCATGATAATGGGGAAAGAATGTGTATCTGGAGCTGGAAAACAGCTTAGGCTTGGAAGATTTTAAATGAACGTGGAGAAGCAGCAAAAGGAGATGATGTGTCTTATCCTCCTGGGAGGCTGTAAATGGGCTGCACTTGCCTCTCAGGGAAAAACTGGGATACAAGCAGAGTTTCTCTTGCTCTCCAGGTGTGGTATCCAAAAGGAATGCAGCTCATTTAATCAGCTTTTCCTTTGCAAAGCCTCCCAAGGCTGCTCTGTGGGGGTGTTGCTGGAAGTCTGTCCCAGGGCAGCTCCTCCCAGCCCACAGCTTCCCAAACCTCTGGCAGACCCAGCTCTCAATGGGTGAAAATCAAGGGACCTGAGAGCCCCTTCCAGGGCCTAAATGGGCTCCAGGAGAGCTGGAGAGGGACTTGGGAGAAGGCATGGAGGGACAAGACAAGGGGGAATGGCTTCCCAATGCCACAGGGCAGGGTTAGATGGGATATTGGGAGGGAATTCTTCCCTGGAAGGGTGGTGAGTGGCTGGGATGGAATTCTCAGAGAAGCTGTGGCTGCCCCATCCCTGGAAGTGTCCAAGGCTAGATTGGAGGGGGCTTGGAGCAACCTGGGCTAGGGGAAGGTGTCCCTGCCCATGGAACAAGATGGTCTTTAAGGTCCCTTCAACCCAAGCCCTTCTGGGATTCTGTGAGTGTATTCCAGTGCAAAGACACGAGAGAAACGAGCTTTTGGAACCCTCTGCAGCTTCCTGAATCCCAGCCAGGAGAGATGACAAGGTAATATTTTTTTAATGCTTTGGAAAGGAGGGAATGCAGTCCAGGACTTGTCCAGGGACAGTCCCTGGAGCTGGTGAGGAGGTGGCAGTAAAAGTGTTTTTAAAGAGAAATCTGACTCTTTGGGTATTTCCCCGCGGGTGTTCCTGCCATTCCCTGTTATTTCCTGATTGCAGCAGCTGAGTCACCAGTGAGAGAGTTCAGGAGGAAAACTAACAGGTCCTGGTGTCCCTGGTGACCTCTCCAGAAAACCAGAGCTGGGAGTTTTGCACGTGGGATGAGCAGAGGGAATTTGTGAAAGGCCTGAAAGTTGGGCCAAGATTGATGGGAATTAGCAATGAAGATGCTCAGAGTGGGATGGGAAGTGAAAGGGGAGCAGGGAAACAGCGGGATGTTTCCCTCTTGTTTAAAAAGGTGTAAAAAAATGAGGATTTTTGTGTTTTCCACAGAAACTTGAAGTGCCTGTCCTTAATTTTGTCCAGTTTTTGAACATAATTGGTGGGTGACATTTGGGGAGAAAAGGATTGATATTTTCCTTGAAGCTCCAGGCCCTGGAGCCCAGCCCTCAGAAACTGTGAAGATTCTCAGGCTGACAAGCTTTGGGGTTAAACAGCAGTGACAGACTCTGTCACCTGAACAGAAGCAAATGGCAAATTCAAAAAATCAGACTTTTAAACTCAACAATCCCCCAAATCGTGATTTTCCAAGCACTGGCCCAGTGCTGGGTGGCGGGATATGGGGTGGTGGAAGAGGTGAGGCTGATGGGGCATCTTAGGAAGAGGGAGCTGCCCCAAATCCTGGGCTGGGTGAGGCTGCTGTAGCTCCAGACCCAGACAACCCTTTCCCATGTTATCCCATAACTCCTGTGCAATCCCAATCTGCCCTTCCCCTGCACCCCATAATAGACCCCTACCCCAGACAGAGAGTCCCTAAGGTCCTGGATGTCACATCCCACAGCTCTGGGAGTGTCCCAGGCAGGGCTTTTCTCCCCCGGGGTTGAGGCAGAGCCGTGTGTCCTTCAGAGGGAAGGCAGGGAGGCAGCAGGGAGTGCAGGGGACGTCTCCATATTATTTTTCTTCCCAGACTGGGCTCAGTGCCAACAGTGCTGCTGGTATAAATAATGGAGTGTGATGACAGGGACATTTTTAAAGGAGAACAAATCACCAGACTACTTTTTTTTTGGACTTCGTTCCTCTGGTCTAAAGTGATGCTAATGAGGGAGGTCAAGCCGCTTCCATCTCTCCCTGCTACACAATCTCGGACATTTATCTCTTTTGACACAAAGAAACCCCTCCCACCTCCTAAGGCAGACTTTCATCTTTCAGTTTGCATGGCTGGGGTGTTCCTTTCCAGGAGGAAACTCCTCCAGAAGCTGTGATGGGCTGATGCACCAGCACTTTCCCCGCCGGCCTCGCTGCCCACAGCACTCAGCTGGAACAGCCCTGCTGGTGGATCCCGCATCCAGGATGCTTCAAGGACACCTCGGGATGTGCTGGGAACATCCCGGGTTGCAGCAGCGCTGGGGACAGAGCCAGCTGCCCCCAGGGAGGGCTTGGAGCACAGCAGGACTCCCAGGGAATGTTATCCCAGGGATAACATCTTGGCAAGCAGAGTGTCAGGGAGTGTCAAGCAGCACTTGGAGTGACATCATCTTTCCAGACCTGATCTCATAGCCCAAACATCCCATATTCCAGTGATCCACGTGGGAAGCTCTCCCATTTCCAGAACAGCAGATGCCAGACCACACACGTGTTGATTATTTGAGTAAAACTCCATGTATATTCCCCTGTACATTCAAATCCTTGAAGTTTGGGAGACAGCTCCCAGGGAGCCAGCTTTTCTGGGAGAGTGTCGCCTTTCCTTCCTGTTGTGGCAGCTGGAAGTGGCTCAGGAGCTCCCATCCTCACAGTAGCAAACCTGGGCTCCCAGCTCCTCCTCTAGGGGCAATTGAGATGTGTCTTGTTGAAGGGCTGGGATTTGGGGTCCGTTCCCCAAGGGGAAGATGCTGCCTTCTCCAGACAGGCTGGATGTTCTCAGGGAGGATTCCAGGGAAGCTGGCAGAGCTCAGACAAGAGGATTTGACTCCTCCAGGGTGCAGCTCCTCATGGAAGTAGGTGGTGGATGTTGAAATGTCCCCTGGGCGCTGGGGCACCTGAAAATCGTTGGAGAACAAGAATTCTTGGGAGATCATGGAGTCACAATTTGGGTTGGAAGTGATCTTAAAGACAATCTTGTTCTGTGGGCAGGGACACCTTCCACCAGCCCAGGTTGCTCCAAGCCCCGTCCAACCCGCCCTTGGACACTTCCAGGGATGGGGCAGCCACAGCTTCTCTGGGCAACCTGTGCCAGGGCCTCCCCACCCTCCCAGGAAAGAGTTTATTCCTGCACCAGATGTCTCCAGGTAGGTGTTTACAGAGGAGAGACTAAAAATGCTGTGGCCCGTGGCAGCACAGTTGGGAAAACACATCTAGAATAATTTCTGGGAGAGATATACTGGGGTCATGGCCATATCCTGGCTCTGGGAGCACTTGTGGTGCCCAAACAGGCAGGGATTTCTCTCACTGCCAGATGGAACGTGCAGGGCAGGTGGAAAACAGCTCTTGTTGCCCTTGGAAAGCTTCATTAGGAAAGGGAAGTCACTTCCAGTTATCTGTGCTGAGCCCTGGTATATTTGTTAGGTGAGGGGAGAGCCTGGAAAATGAGGATTGGCTCCTGTTGGGCACTGGAGCATTGCTCCAGGCCACCAAACCCTGCCCTCCAGGGCACCAACACCTGCCCTCCAGGACACTCAAGCCTTTCCTCCATGGTTCATAAACCTCTCGCTGGTGGGAATGGCTCTGGGTGAGCTCATGGAATCACAGAACAGGTTGGGTTGGAAAGGACCTTTGCCATAGGCAGGGACAGCTTCCACTGGCCCAGGTTGCTCCTGAGGTCCAGACCTGGCTCCCAGCCCCATATCTTGTTGCACTCCTGATTCACGCTGGGATTTTGGCCTTATTTAGCAGGAGAATGGTGATTTTGCTCCGGTCTAAGAAAAAAATTCCCCATGGCCTCATTTATGTTCACCTTTAATGCAAATTCCTGGCCAAACCATCCTGAAAATGCTACTGGACACCCTCCTGCAGGGCCAGCAACACTGGCAACCCCAAAGCCCCCAAGAACCTGGCTCAGTTCCTTAAAAATCAAAGGTTTATTCACATTCATGGTCCTTACTTTTCCATTCTGCAGCCAGCTCAACAATCATAAGATTAAAAAAAATACTTTTTTTTTAATAAGGAAAGCAAAAATTATTAATTAATAGCCTTTCTTTCAACAGAAGAATATAAAATACCCTAAGAAATACAGTAAGAAATAGTGGTGATCCTGCCTGTGTTTCAGAAAAGCTGGTTTCTTGCTTTATTCTCCCAGATTGCAGGGTGATAACAAACCTCTAAGAAATATTCATCTTTGAAAAGAGAGAACAAAATGAAAAAAGCCCGAGACAAGTCTCAGTTCCCTGGAGCATTCCCATTTGGTGAACGGGCTGTGTGTGCCTGACACTAATTAATTAATTTCCTCAGTTTAAATTGCTCCTTCTGCATCCCCAATCCACAGGAAAACTGAAAACCAGACCTGAATACATAAGAGGGGAAGCAGAGTTTATTTAAGGTATAGTTTAACAGCAGATAATTTTGTCTTTGGTTGTTTTGTTGTTTTTTTTTTCTGTTCTGTCTCCCAGATTGAGTTTGGTGTCCAGGGATGCAGCAGACTCCAGCTGAGCTATTTTTGACCCATTTGGGGTCAGGGATGTGTGCTGGGAATGGGTTTAAAACTGTAGGAAGAGCAGCAGGGACACAGGCTGGGAGACGTGGGGGCTGTTCCCTCTGCCGAACCACGCGGGAATCACCCAATTCCAGGCTGGCTGAGGTGGGAAGGGACCTTAAAGACCATCTAGTCCACCTCCCTGCCATGGCAGGGACACCTTCCACTAGCCCAGGTTGCTCCAAGCCCTGTCCAACCTGGCCTTGGACACTTCCAGGGATGGGGCAGCCGATAATTTACCTGTCCCGTCACCCAGATAATTTATAAAGTATTGAACGGGATCTAATTCCTAAGATGATCCAGGAAAGCGCGTGGTAGCCGGGACCTCTGGAGCTGGACGTGCCCCGCGTGGAGGGGGAACGGGGGGATGTCACCGCCCGGCTGGGGACAGAGGGGACAGGGCGAGCTCGGCTCCATCCAGCAGTGCAACGCTTCCCTCTAGCGACACAGGAGCCGAAGAACAACGGTCCCACCGCGCTGGAACTCCAGCAGTCGCAGGGAATTCTGTGGTTGCACGTGGCATGGGCTTGGCGTGGGGATTTTTCTTTTTGCCCTCATCCTTTAAAACTCAGGCTCTGTACATTGGAAACGCCCCTTCTGCCACCCAGCTCCGGGACACTCTGAGGGCCGGGGGGGCTTCCCTGCTCCTCTTCGGAGGAGGATGATTTGGGTGCTGTCCTGGGTTATCTCTGCTCCCAGAGCACACTCAGCCCCAGTGACAGTGTCCTGCAGGGACGGGCACACAGATCCCACGTGCTGGGCTGTTGGAGCGGGTCAGCACTGCTCCCACACTGCCGGGACCTCCTTGGGTCCGGGGGGCTCAGTCCCTCCCTCCCCTTGGCAGCAAAAACGTGCAAAAGCCTCAGCCTGGACTGGGCTCAAAACCAGGTTGCCCAGAGAAGCTGTGGCTGCCCCATCCCTGGAAGTGTCCAAGGCCAGGCTGGACGGGGCTTAGAGCAACCTGGGCTAGTGGAAGGTGTCCCTGCCCATGGCAGGGGGTGGCACTGGAAGAGCTTTAAGGTCCCTTCCCACCCAAACCACTCTGTGATTCTGTTAAGTCCTTCCTGATTTCCACCCTGGTTGTGGCTATCAGGGAGGCCCCCTGGCTAATCAGGGTGAGAAAACTGCTGCCTTCCTCAGCAGCCAAAAAACCCCACCCTGGCTCAACTCATATCAATTTTATTCTGCTTTTATTCTGCTTTTTGTTTTTACAGCCTGAAAATACGAATAAAGACATCCAAAACCTAAACTGTGCCTTAAATGGGGAGAGCATGGAGACACAGTCTGTCCCAGGCAATGATGTAAACCTGCATTAGGCTCCAACTGTGATGGGAAGGGAAGGAGTGGGAAGGGGCAGTGCTTTCCCTCAGAGCTGCTGGGTGTGAGGGGCTCCTTTGTGTCCCCGAAACCCAAAAGCAAGGCTTGTCTCTGGGCCATCACCAGGTGGCCCCAGAAAACAGCTTTTGCCTGTCTTGCTGACCCTCCTGCGGCTGATGGTCCACACAGAGCCATGGATTTTTAGATAGGCTGGGAAAGGGACAAGCAGGGACAAATGCCACGTGCTGGTTTGGCAGCCAGGCTGTGCCCTGCCCCAGGCACAGCCCAGGGCAGGATGGGTTGGTGATGGAGGTGACCTGGATTAATCCCTGCCACAAAGACCCCTTGTGTCAGCCTTCCTGTGTCCACAGGGTCCACCTGTGAAGCTCAAGCAGGGGAAGATGATGCTTTGCTCCCCTGACAGCAGGTCCTGTGCCTGTCCTTTGCCTGTCACCCAGGGCGATGAAGTGCTGGATATCCAGTAGGAAATTCCTGCCCCAGCTCTCCAGCCATTCCTCTAGCCAGCTCGAGGAACTCAGTAAAAATATAAAAGGCCGAAAGAGGGCAGGTTTTAGCTCAGATTCCTTCCCCTGCCCAGCAAACACAGGTACTGGCTGGAGCAGGAATGTGCTCCAGGAGCAGGACACCCTCAGGGCACCCCCAGCCTCTGGCTACTGACTCTCACAATGGACACCCCACGGTTTGACCACAAAGCCCCAGATCTCCTTTCCAGGTGATGTCCCATTGAGGTGACCTTCCCAAGGCTGATCTGTTCCTCGTGTTCATGTCCCCCCTCTCCTGCCTTCCTGCCCTGGGATGAGCATGATGAGCCTGGCTTGGGCTGTAATCCCAGCCCGGTGATGTGAACACGCAGCTCCAGCCCTATTTCCACACTTAATTACATGACCTGGACCCCACTTGATTGAGTTACAGCTTTGCTGCAGCTGCCTCTTGGATTGGCAGGCAGGGAATGTTCAGCACCGTGTGGAATCACATCGGTGGGCAATCAGTAGCCTCACACTGGCTGCCTGGATGATGCCAAGCAAAGGGGGAATTCCCCAGATACCAGAGGCTTGGGAGCATCTTCATGGAATAACAGATTCCCAGAATGGTTTGGGTTGGGAAGGACCTTAAGGATCATCCAGTCCCACCCCCTGCCATGGGCAGGGACACCTCCCACCAGCCCAGGTTGCTCCAAGCCCTGTCCAACTTGGCCTTGGACACTTCCAGGGATGGGGCAGCCACAGCTTCTCTGGGCAACCTGTGCCAGGGCCTCCCCACCCTCACAGCCAACAATTCCTTCCCAATATCCCATCTAACTCTGCCCTCTGGCACTGGGAAGCCATTCCCCCTTGTCCTGTCCCTCCATCCCTTGTCCCCAGTCCCTCTCCAGCTCTCCTGGAGCCCCTTTCGGCCCTGGAAGGGGCCCTGGAAGGGGCTCTCCGGTCTCCCTGGAGCCTTCTCTTCTCCAGGTGAACCCCTCCAGCTGTCCCAGCCTGGCTCCCTGGCAGAGGGGCTCCAGCCCTGTCCCCATCCAGCCTCATCCTTCCAGCCCTGTGGCTTTGGTTTATTTAAGCTGCTGCTACAGAAGGAATTTGAGGCTGCCTTGAGGGGTCCATTAGTCAGGTGTGGATTAACAGCTGAGATCTGACCTCCCACATTATCCTGGTGCATTCTTTTTTTTCCCTAAATCAGGCTCCAGCTGAGCAAAGGAGCTGTAAAAAAACCTCTGCTAAACAGTGCAGAGCTGGATTTTCCCCCTCTGGCCATGGAGTGGCTCCTTTCACAGAGGAAAAAAAACCCAGAAAACAAAAACCAACCAAGAAATCAAAAAGAACAGGCAGCAAATGCTCTGACATTTTGGGGGGCTAAGCAGAAATTTGTGGTGCAAATCACCTGAGGAGGCAATTTGAGATGCTGCCTTGCTGCTGGTGATTCATGAGCCCTAAATCTCCAGCAGCCTGTGCTTTCACTCTCCTTGCCTTGCTTGCTGCTCTGAAGGCTCCAAGATTTACTGCCCTGGGAATGGGTGCTGGGAAATGGAGGGATTTTCTGAGCCTCCTGCTTATCACCGGCAGCAAAGCTAATGCATTTTTCCTTCCTTTTTTTTTTTTTTCCTTTTTTATTTTTACCGTGGGACAGAGTGACACAGAAAAATTAGAGAGGGAAATCTGCATCCCTGACTCCTTCCCCAAGAAAAACTGCCCCGGGGCAGGAATTTTGGGTAGGAAGGGGCTGAGATCATACATCATCCAGGATGGGAATGAGGGCTGGATGGGGCTTGGAGCAACCTGGTCTAGTGGAAGGTGAGGGGGTGGAATGAGATGGTCTTCAGTCAGGTGTATGTCCATCCCCCCTCATCCCAATTTTCCCTCGGAGAGCTGTGCTTTGTATCCAAACTCAATGCAATGTCCTGGGGGAATGAAACCACCAGGGTTTCAGTGCCTTCTCCTCGAGTCCCAGGATAATTGTGAGCAACAACAGCGGCTCTTTGGAGCAGTTATTTACCCAGCTGGAAAACAGGGAGGGACAAGGGGTTATTTCCCTCCAGACAAAGGGTGTTGGATGTCTGGGATCGCGGTTCATCCCGGTGAGAGGAAAGGGTTGCTCCTCCCTTGCCCCCGGGGAGGGTCTCAGCCACACCTAAATGTGTCTTCAGGGAAGCAGAGACAGGGGATGGAGTATCTCTTCCCAAATCCCAGAATGGTCTGGGTTGGGAGGGAACTTAAAGTTCATCTCATTCCACCCCCTGCCATGGGCAGGGACACCTTCCACCAGCCCAGGCTGCTCCAAACCCTGTCCTTGGACACTTCCAGGGATGGGGCAGCCACAGCTCCTCTGGGCAACCTGTTGTGGTTGAACTCGATGACCTTACAGGTCTTTTCAAAATTAGTGATTCTGTGATTCCTTGGCACC
This sequence comes from Lepidothrix coronata, assembly GCF_001604755.1. NCBI lineage: Eukaryota > Metazoa > Chordata > Aves > Passeriformes > Pipridae > Lepidothrix > Lepidothrix coronata. Next base: position 920,442 of record NW_016690419.1, on the reverse strand, counting down.
TTCGGAGGGCAGCAGCAATCTGGGCACATGGAGTCCCAGATGCAGCACAGAAACCCCAAAAGCTGCTGAAACCTCAAGCCCTAAAATGATCAGAGGAGGAAATCCTTCTTTCCTCACTCTGCACACGTAGGATTTTATTCCAGGCATCCAAGCAGTCAGTTAGGACGCCAAACCTGAGCGTGGATGTTAAGGGAGGAGTGTAGACGCTGTTTGGCTGGATCTGGAATGCGAGGCAGCCCCGTGTCCCCTCCCGATGGGACGGAGCACTCGGGGCCGGGCCAAAATGACGTCGGGCATCTCAGCAAATCCCGGGAACAAAGGCGGGGAGCTTGCTGCTTTTGTCCCTGCCTGCTCCAGTCAGGTTTGTTCCTCCTGTCGAATTTCACGACTTGGCAGGGAAAAAGGGACGGGCAGAGTTAGGCCTGCAGTGCAAGCATAGCACTAAAAGAGTGATTTTTGGTAAAAATCCCAGCCTAACCCACCAGAAACCCTTTGTGCTTGCCTTGCTTTAACCTGCAAGGCTGTCCTTAGTCCGTGAGAGTTTGCAGAGGACATTTCCAGGCAGTTTCACACCGAGGAGATTCCTCTTTATCCAGCAAAAATGGGTAAGCCGTGGCTTTCTGTCCCAGGATGCTGAGAAGGAGAAAAGCCTGTAAAGCTTCCTTTTAGGTTTGCATGAATTCATGGAGGGAAAAAAAAACCAAACTCGCCAAAAATTCTAATCCACACCTGCCCTGGCCCCGTGTTCCTCCAGCTGTTTCCACTCCTGGCTGCTGGGCCACATGGATTTTGGGCTGCCTTGGAAAGGCTGTTTCCAGACCTTTGCAGGAAGTTTGTTTTTCCTCTGTGGCTGTTTCAGTGTTTCCTGGGGATGAGGCTGTAAAGTCGGCTTTAAGCTGGTCCTTGGAGGACTTTGCTTGGCCTGAGGAGGCATCTGAGGTCATGATATGGAGCTGAGCTGCTGTGCTGCAGATGAACGGATTATTTCTCACCCCTGCATTAGGAGCTCTGTGGATTTAGTAATTTCTCCACTATGTTGTTGCTTTTATCCACCCCTCCATCCCTTTCTCCAGCCTTCCCTCCACACACCCCTCCATCCCTCCCTCTGCACATCCCTCCGTCCTCCGTCCACCCAGGAGTTCCTGGAGACACCTCTGAGGCTCCAGACCTTGGTGCTTGTCCCAGGAGCCTGCGTGCTCTGGGAAAGAGCGGGCAGGGATGGAGGAACCTGCTCCAAGGGACACGGGGTTGGACGCTGGCTGGTGAGACAAAGCACAGGAAAACACCCAAGTGAGGCTTTTCTCCAGAATCCACTGGAGAAACTGCTGGCAGGAGTGTGAATTGAGCACTTACAGGGGTAATCTTGTGTGAAATGTTCAGTAACGGTCTGTCCGTCCCTCTTCATTCCCCTGTGCCCCTCTGCTCTCCCTCATTAACCCTTTCTAGGCTGTCACCCTCCTGCAGCCCCGGCTTTCCCGGGAGGAACCAGTCCCATTAAATCCGCGATGCTGTTTTCCCTCAGAGTTGACATCCAAAAGGCTCCCCTGTGACTCACAGGCTATTCAACCCTTTACGATCCTGCAGTGCCTGGCCTCGTTATCCGGTGAGTGGGATGCAAAGTCTTTGTAAGGGAGAAGAGCGGATGAAGGGGGGAAGGAGAGGGGCACAAGGATGCTGACCACGACAAGGTGCACTGACCCCCAAAGCCTCCCCCAAGGGCTCCGCAAACCGGGATGAGACTTTCCTACACCACCATCTCCGAGGAACTCATCCATGAAACCCTCCGAGCCAGCTGGAGACACCAGTCCCGTGCCTTGTCCCACCAGTGGCTATTCCAGAAGCGGCTGCCGCAGTTCTGGCGCTCAGCGCAGCCTTCGGGCTGTTCCCGCATCCCAGAGGAAAAGCCGTTAATTATCCCAGCGATCCCCAAGAACGGGGGCAGCCCTAATTACAGCCCCGGCCTGTTCACTTCGCTTGGGCTGGTGTTTCTGCTTGTAACGCAGAAACAAAAGGCAGCGGACTAAGGCAAATGACGCCGCTATGAAGGAAGGAGCAGGGGAGGGAGACAGGATCTCGAATGCTCCAGGAGTTGGGATGGTCTCTGCAAACCGATTTTCCCCCTCTCGAGGTCATCAGATTCGGCAAAAACCTCTGGCACAAGCTGCTGCTCCAGGGTTTCGCTTTGCCTGGGTGAGGAAGGGCTAATTGGAGGCAGATTAAAAGTCACTCTTCGGGATAATCCGTGAGCGGCCGTGGAAGCGCGGGAAGGATCGCTCCGTTGGCTCTGGATGTGTGAGGACTCCGGGGCTCTTTGTGTTCCGAAAAAAAAAAAAAAGAAAAAAAAAGAAAAAAAAGATAAAAAAAATTAAAAAAAGATGTTTTGAAGCGCAAGATGAGCTGGGGGAAGGGAGATGGGATGGGGGAGAACTGGGAAGAAATAATTGCCATGTCTGAAAACAGTTACTATGGCAGCAACAGTCTTCGCGCTGCCGGAGCGAAATGTTGGGGAGCAGCGAGCGGTCCCTTTGTCACATCCTCAGACACACATTTAGATGCTAATGCTGGCTTTAACCTTGGCTGCTTAACCTTGATAGGCTGGGGAGGGGGGGAGGTAGGGGAGAAAAAGCAAGGAAGGGGGGAGAGTATGGAAAAGATGGGTTTCCTCTCCCTAAATTTGCCACTGAATCGACTTGGCAGACTCCTCTCAGCTGCCATTAACACTGTTATTTCTACGCTTAATATTCCGCGGAGGTCTTAACAGCTTATTTATGGGTAGCTGGCATTAGCTGCAGCATAATTCACCGCTGAGACGCTCCTGTTTATCTCCATCCCCTTGGGATTGTCTCATATAAGGCCGCTTTTGAGCACATCCGCAGGTTTGATCGGCCTGACTATCTAATCTCGCCTTTTTTTATAACCGGAGGGGTGCAAAGGAGGGAAGTCTCCCCTTTGGACTTTTGGGGGGAGGAAGGGGAAGAAATTTTGGTGGCCTGTTTCTCTTTTCTCGAGGCTCAAAGCTGTCTCCAGCAGCAGGGATGAAGGAGGAGGGAGAGGGGGAATTCCCTGGGTCGTGCTACCTGACACAACACCGAGGGCTGAAACAGCAACTCCTGTACTCCTGGACCCGAGCGCGGGCTCGCAGCCCGAAGGTAAATTCCTAAATCGCAGCCCGAAGGTAAATTCCTAAACCGCAGCCCGACTGCACACAGATTAGCCACGAATTCTGGGAGCAGCCCGGGATGCCCTCGTTTTGGGATTATCCTCACAGCAGCCTTTAAGAAAGCTTTTGCTGGAGGCATTCGGGCAGGAGAGATGAGAGTGGTGCCAGTGCCGTGTCTGCTGCTGGCAGGGCTCACAGATATGACACTATTCTTCTACTTCTGACATTTTTTTTCCTCTTTAATGCTCCAGCTTCTGGAGTCGGGTGATCACTCGCGGCTTCCTCCACTTGCTCTCGGAACCTTATTGCTTTGGGGTGGTGGCGAAGTAAGACCTGAGCTCACACCGGCTCAAAGATTAGTCGGCCAAGGACAACCCCGCTGCACAAAATATTTTCATTTTCCAGCCCATCCAGCACCTGTGTCTTGATTTTGGGATGGTGGTGCTGCTCACACGTGCCAAGGAGCATTTCTGCCACCTGCACATTGCTGGGATGGAGCTCCTTGCACTTTTCCCGCTGTCACCACACGCCGATTTCCACCAAAACTGTGCCCAGTGTCACCTCCAGAGACTGTCACAGGAGCTGTCTGTATTTTTAATGATGGCATGTGTAGCCTTATCTCCATGCAAGGCCACAACACACATTCTTGGGATGAAATATGGATAAGATCCCACTCCAGCCCGACAAATCCTCATCACATGCTGTAGGGGGGGGAAAGCACCTTAAATTAAAAAAAGCAGCATCTGTCTTCTGCAGTGCACTTCTTTCTCTGAGGCTTTCTGGTTAAGCTCTCAGATGCAGTTGATATTTATTTTACAAATGCTGGGAAAGAGGGGATGAGTAACGTTGTAGGAACCACCCAAAAGCTGCTGCTTTTTGGCTCAGGAGCAAGGTCAGAAATAAATGCAGCAGCATTGGCACAGAGAAGCTCTGGCTGCCCCATCCCTGGAAGTGTTCCAGGCCAGGTTGGATGGGGTTTGGAGCAGCCTGGTCTAGTGGAAGGTGTCTGTGCCCAGGGCAGGGCGTGGGACTGGAAGTAGGTCTTTAAGGTCCCTTCTATGAGTAGCTGGAACAGCAACTGCATGGCACAGTGTGGTGGGCCCTGGGGGGCTGCCCAAACACGGAGAGCTCAGGGGCTTTAAGGTGTGTTGAGGGCATTCACAACACTTACAAAATATGAGACACAGAAGCCATTAGCAGCAGTGATGGATTAACACCAGCCCTGCCCTGGATCCAGCACAGGGGAGCTTTTCCTCCAGTGGCATCTCTGTGCTCTGGGAGTCTGTCACAGCTGTGGGGGACACGGGTGCTGCATTTCCCAGCACTGCACTTCCCAGGAAGAGAACATCCATTGCTCTCCTGCATCCCGCTCAAATCCCCGCTGGAGCCAGCGCTCCCTGCAGAGCTGTGCCTGAACAGCCTCTCAATCCCCCCCACTTCCCTCAGCCTGGTGCAGCAGAAGGTCCCTCCTCGTGTCTCACATGCAATGAACAATCCTAGAATCCCAGAATCCCACACTGGTTTGGGTTGGAAGGATCCTTAAAGCTCATTTTGTTCCACCCCCTGTCATGGGCAGGGACACCTTCCACTAGCCCAGGTTGCTCCAAGCCCCGTCCAGCCTGGCCTTGGACACTTCCAGGGGTGGGGCAGCCACCCCCTGAATAACACCGTGGCTTGGCTACTGTTTTTAGGGTTTTTCACCGCTTTCTGTGGCCGGTGATGATGCCGGGCATAAGGATAACCAAGCGCTCGGCACAGGGGGATCTCGCTGCCAGGGGCCCCCGAGGAGCAGAAGTGCAGGCAGGAGGAGCAGTGCAGGCAGGGGCAGGTGAAGTGCAGGCAGGGGCGGTGCAGGCAGGAGCGATGCGGGCAGGACGGGAGGCGGAGCGGGAGGAAGGCGGCGGCGCAGGCCCTCCTCCTCCTCCTCCTCTTTCTCCTCCTTTTTCTCCTCCTCTTTCTCCTCCTCCTCCTGCCGGGCGGGGCGGGGGTCTCCAGTGCCCGCGCTGTGCTGCCGCGTGGAGCCGAGCTGCGTGTTCCCCGATCCCAATCCCCGCTCCCTGATCCCGGTCCCCGTGCCCGAGCCGTGCCCCCGCCGCGGGCCGGCGGCGCGGGGATGGGCGCGGGGCTGTGAGCGGGGCGTGAGCCGTGGCCATGGGGAACATCTCGTCCAACATCTCCGCCTTCCAGTCCCTGCACATCGTCATGCTGGGCCTGGACTCGGCGGGGAAGACCACGGTGCTCTACCGGCTGAAGTTCAACGAGTTCGTCAACACCGTGCCCACCATCGGCTTCAACACCGAGAAGATCCGGCTGAGCAACGGGACGGCCAAGGGCATCAGCTGCCACTTCTGGGACGTGGGCGGGCAGGAGAAGCTGCGCCCGCTCTGGAAGTCCTACAGCCGCTGCACCGATGGCATCATCTACGTGGTGGACTCGGTGGACGTGGACCGGTTGGAGGAAGCCAAAACGGAGCTGCACAAGGTGACCAAGTTCGCGGAGAACCAGGGCACCCCGCTGCTCGTCATCGCCAACAAGCAGGACCTGCCCAAGTCGCTGCCGGTGGCCGAGATCGAGAAGCAGCTCGCCCTCCACGAGCTGACCCCTTCCACCACGTACCACATCCAGCCCGCCTGCGCCATCATCGGCGAGGGGCTCACGGAGGGCATGGACAAGCTCTACGAGATGATCCTCAAGCGCAGGAAGTCCCTCAAGCAGAAGAAGAAGCGGTAGAAGCCCCGCCGAGGCGGGGAGGGATGGAGGAGCAGACAAAGGAACCGAGGGGGAGACAGAACCAAAGCGATTCTTCTGGGTTTAATTGTTATTTCCCCCCCCTTTATTTTTTTTCCTCCTTCCCCAACGAACAGACAATAGTGGTGGTAACAAAGCGGCTCCCGCCAGCCGAGCCCAGATCCCGGAGCTCCGCTCTCCCACCCGCTCCTGAGGGTCTGATCCGGACTCCTTCGGGCTGGAAACATGCAAAACCGGGGTGATTCCCCCCGCTCCACCCTCCAGGACCACCGAGCCTTTGTGTGCCGGGGGGGCCAACAGGGCAGGACCCTGTTGAAGCGCGTTCGAGAGGAGCCCAGTGCGCTTTTGGTCTCCAATGTGTGCATTTTGGGGCGGGGGGTGTCGATGCCAGCCCCCCACATGCATTTCGGGGACAGGGGATGCTTTGGGGGGGGGTATGGGTGCACTCTGGCTCGGCAAGGTCAGCGGGGAGGGGTCTCGCAGCTGCACCCCGATACCCACCCGTATCCCTGCATCCTCGTATCCCTGCATCCCCGCATCCCTCCCCCGCGGTCGGCGGTGGGAAGGGGTGTTGGAAACTTGAGGGGGGGTTGGACCAGCAGAAAATGTCGGGGGGGGAGGGGGTGACGGGTAAGAGGACACCCTCCCCCCCCTGGCTGGTGTTCTAGGGTGCAGAGCAAGGACAGGCAGCCTTTGGGGTGGGGGGGGAAGGATGCGGCGCGGGGGGGGCTGAGCAGCTGCTGAGTGGTGCTGAGCTTTAAGCTCTTCGTTTATAAAAAGGGGGGGGGAAAGCCAAAAAAAAAAAAAAAAAAAAAAAAAAGAAAAAAGCTGAGTTTGTGGTTCTGGTCACTGTGCTGCTCTGCAGTGGGGGCAGGAGGCCAAGTCAGGTTTTAAGGAGGGGGTCACGGCAGGGCAGAATGGACGGACAGAGGTGGCCAGAGCTTGTAAAAGTCTCTGCTGGAAAGGGAAAATGACAGGGCGTGAGGAGACACGGGGGGGGGAGTGTGCAGCTTTGGGGGAGGTAGGTTTTTAACAAAGATTTAAATCTGGTTAAAAGCCCCTCATTGCCCACGGTAGCCATATGGGCAAGCTCTGCCTGCAGAGCCATCCGGACAGCGTCAGGCCTTGCCACCTCCTTCTGCAGGTGAACATTTTGGCACCCGGATGGGACTGGGGACCAAAATCCACTTGCTGTCTGTGTTTTAGCTCTCTGCAGGAGAAAACCAAGGTCCTGGCTTCCCACAGAGCAGAAGCAGGCAGCCCTCAGGGGCCAAATACTCTGAATTTTGAACCAGGCAGGATTTTCTGGTGATTTTACACCAGCCTTCCCGTTTGCAAACCCCTTCCCTGAGCACCGAGGGGAAACCACCGAGCAGACAAAAGAAAAATGCCCTCCGGCTTTCGGGGAGTTGATTCTCCCTTTGCAGGATGAGCTCAGCACCTTCCAAATAGCTCTTTTTGTTTGTTTGTTTTTGGTTTTGTGAGGAAACCCCTCTCGTTGCGGGGTTTTGAGTTCCCGACGCGAGTCCCGACTTGTGCACCGAGCGAGTGGGCTGGTCCCATCACTGCAGGTGGCTCTGTTCCCACTTCCTTGGCTTCCCCTGCTTTGTCTTCACCTCCAACACTTTGGTACTTGCCGTCGAGAGAGAGAGAAAAAAAGGAATTATTTATTTTTGATGCCACAGAAGCCACGTGTATTACCCCTTTTTTTGGAGAGTGACCCATTTTAGAGGTGAAATGGAAAGCTGTGTTGACAACCCCCCCCTGCTCCAGAGGGAGCAGGTTTTAGGAATGACACGTTGTGGGTTTCCCCCCACACTGGCATGGAAAGCCTGGTGGTATTTACGGAGCTCCCATGTCCTGGGAGTTTGTTCTACCCAGCTGAGCATCCCCTTGGAGAAATGGCAGAGCACTGGGAGGTGCAGGTGGGACGCTGTGCTGGTGCTGTTCCCACCAGCTCTGCTTTCTGCAATAATTAAAGAGACTTTTCCAATGAGTAGCTCATGGCTTCCGTGGTATTTCTGTCCCCTTCCACAACCATACACTGATTTTTCCCTGTGTGAAGATGTCACCTACAGTGGGCTACAAGAAGAGGTTCCTCAGCAGGACATCTGAGGGAAACTGTCTGAGGTCTTTGTTAGGTTGTGTGTCTTCTCAAAATATGTTTCCATGACCTGGAATTTTTTTAGCAGGTCTCATTTCCCCAGGTCCCTCTGCCGTGTTCCCATCCGTGTTGGGTATCCCGCTGCCCATTGTCCATCAGTCTCTGTTCCTCCTGTCTTTTCTTTTTCTTTTTCTTTTTTTTTTTTTTTTTAAAGAGGCAGACATAATGCTGTGAACTGAAATAAATTATTTATACAATGAAAGGGCCTGATAAAAAAAAAACAAAACAACTCGAAGTGTTGTTCTGCTCATTTCTCAATCTCAGGGCTGCGTTTTGCAGTTGGTTCTTGTGTGGTATGAAGGAGGTTCCTCCCGCTCCCCCAGCGAGAGGAGGTGTGGGATGGAGGATCCAGTGGCACGGATCTGTTGCCTGGCAGCCCTCTGGGACATGGGGGACATCCATAATTTGGTGGTTAATGAAATCTGAGCTCTTCTGCAGGTCACTTAATATCTCTGCATCTCTGCTGCTGTCTGTGAAAGAGGAAAATGCAGTTTGGTTGGGAGGAGTTTCTTCCATCAGCTCGTGTGATTTTAAATCCATGTGAAGGAGGCGATCAGGGAGTGACACAGTTTGGATTTTTGCTCAGTTGTGGCTTTTTTTAAACACGTGGCCTCAGGCAAGTGGTGTCAGTGGCAGAGGGCCAGGTCTGCAGGGGTTAAAACACCAGTTGAGAGCAGGATGCTGCAGACAGAGCTGGAGGCTCCCTCTGCTCCTGGGTGGCTGCTGACACAGGAAACCCAGGGTGACATTTCGGAGAGGAGAGACAGAGCTGGCTGGTAAAGGACTTTTTCTTCCCTTTTTTAAAGATGATGACATGGCAGCCAGAGGGAAGTGCCAAGGCCAGTTTGTGAAAGCGTGGTGAGCCCTCAGCCTGCTGGGGCCTGAGGGGGGACATCCTGGCTGCTCTGCAGGGTCGGGATGGGGGGTCTGAAGGGTGACAGGACCTCAAAATGAATGGCTGGAGCTGTGTCAGGGGAGGGTTAGGATGGATCTCAGGAAAAGGTTCTTCCCCAGAGGGTGGTCAGGCACTGACCAGGTCACGGCCCCAAGGCTGCCAGAGCTCCAGGAGCATTTGGACAATGCCCTCAGGGGCAGGGTGGGATTGTTGGAGTGTCCTGGGTAGGGCCAGGAGCTGGACTTGATCCTTATGGATCCCTCCCAGCTCAGGAGCTTTTGTGATTCCATGAACCCAAAGGCTTATCCAGCACTGCAGCTGCTGAGCTCCTGCCAAGGCTCACCCAGAAATCACTTGGAGCTGAGCTGGACTGTGACCTGTGGCGTCCAAGGATGGAGCTGTGGAGTGCTCAGCTGCCCCCTGACCCTGCAGAGCCTCTGGAAGGTGCAGTTCCCCACGGGCTCCTCACACAGAGCATCAGCAGCAGGCTCCTGTCCCTCTGCCACACAGTCCTGTGCTCCTGGAGATGCCCTTCACTTCCCTTCACGCCTCTGGCCCCATTTTCCAGGCAGCAGGCAGGATGTTTCTCCTGGTTTCATGGATCTGAAAGCCCAGGAGTGGGTGCTGCAGTGCCTGCACCCTCCTTAGCATGCCGGGACTCATTCTCACCCATCCCACCTGCTGGGAGCTGATTTAGGAGGATTTTCCTGCTGGCATGGAGGTGTGGACACTTGTTTTGTGTCCCTACACAGGCTTAATGGGGGAACCATCCCTTTTCCTGAGATGGAGGAAGAGCAACAGCCCTCAGGGTCTGGGCAGTAGCTTTGAGAGGCTGTGACTGTGTGTGTGTGACTGTGCAACTGGATCTACCCCCTCCCGTGGACGGGAGAGGGGCTGGGATTTCTCCAGAGCCACTGGCTTGTGGGAAGGGGTGGGAGGGGTTGTGTCTTGTCAAAAGGGAAGCTCCTTGTGCTTCCAGCTGCAAGGGCAGACATCCTCCTTCGAGCAGCCTCTCCCCCTGGCCAGAGAGTGCTTTTGTCAGCAGGGGGCTTGGTGTGTTTGGGCCAGTTGTCATGAAAACATTGCACAAGGAGCTCAGTGACCTTGTGGTGCCCCGAGGCTGCTCTGGCCCTGGTTTATGGGTCTGCACCACCTCCCCGAGCAGCCAAACAGCGAGTGATGCTGGAACCCTGGTCCCCAGCACGATGTCTGGGGGCCCCGGGGCACGTGGAGCCCCAGGCCAGGGGGGCAGTGCCCCAGGATGTGCCCCTGGCAGTGCCCCAGGATGTGCCCCTGCGTGGGACCGGCCGGGAGGAAGAGCAGCAAGGAAGCAGCTGGGTTGTGGCTGCATCAGCTGAGAGAGACCTGGCGCTTTCTGAATGGCAGAAGAGCCAAGAAGAGGATGGACCAGGGCTGGGGTGCAGCTGGGAGCGGCAGGGGACGGAGCGAGGACAGGAATAAGCAGAGATGAGCTCCCAGCCTGTCCCCTGTTCCTCCTCTGCTGATCCCTGACAAACCCCCCCTCTCTGAAGGCCACCAAGGGAGGGTTGCTGAGCCATCTCCAAGCACTCTCAAGGACAAGGGAGCCTCAACCACGCCTCTGACAGCCTGTGTGTCCCACTTTTCCACACACACAGCTTCCCTCCGTCTCCTTCATGCCCAGAGCCCCTCTCTCCCAGGTTCTGCTTGGCCTCGTGGGCTCTCAGCTCCACAGGTCCTTCTGCCTTTGTTTCCCCGCTTTGCCTCGTTAAGCTAAATCCTCCTGCTTTATTTCAAATGGGATTTCCTTCCCAAGCAAGGATCTTTAAAGGGATCATCTCGGCTAATGCGATCCGTAGGGCGCTGGATCCTTGGAATGTGGTGTCATGCAACCACAGCTATTGCATTGCACAGCACAAGGCCCTTCTGGTCAAATTTTGGGTGGGGTGAGGATGACCATCCCTTTAAAACAGACTAGAAACAATTATCAGGAGAAGAAAAAAAAAAAAACCCACAGTGATTCAAACCTGGTTTCCATTCAGTCAGCTCCATCCCAGAGCTTTTTCAATGGGAATTGCCCCAAATCATGCGTGGTTTTTGTGTGATCCCTTTTGTGAGTCAGGCCTGTAGGACCTTGAACACTTTGCACACGTATCATGCAAAAAAAAAAAAAAAAGGTGGTGCTGGGCTAGTAGGACAAAATTGAGCCATTTTAGCACAAGCAAATTCTTCCTGAGGAAGGTTGAGAGGGAATATGGAGAGCTCAGCCTGGGAATATTTGCTCTAATAAACCATTCTGTTTGTTTCAGCTTAGCTTGTGTTTGCTTCCCTCCCATATTTGAGGGAGATTCAAGGGAGGAAAGCTACGAAAACCCAGCAGCTCTCCAGCAACTACATTAAAATACTGCTGGAAGGGGAGTTATGAGGCCTGGAAACCCCCAGATGTTGGTGTTGGTGCAGCCCAGGTGACCAGAAACAGTCCCACGTGCCAAATGACCCCCTCACCCTCCCTCCCTGACAGCCCTGACTAGGGACATTTACTGCTTCCAGCAATGCTGCAGCGGGATGGGAATTTGTGGGAAATGCTGCTGAACTCACAGCCAAGGGAGAAAGGGAGGCAGAGAGCATCTCACCCAGCTCCTCATCAACCCACTGCTTAAATTAGTCTTATGTATTATTATTATTCATTCTTATTTATTGTTATAAATAATAAACAGTCATTCTATTTAGGATTAATATTAACAATATATTTATTGATTGTAATACACAAGATTATAATACATATACTTATTAATAAATAACAATAATTGTAATAAATAAATAATATAAATAATAAAAGGGTGGGGAGGCCCTGGCACAGGTTGCCCAGAGAAGCTGTGGCTGCCCCATCCCTGGAAGTGTCCAAGGCCAGGTTGGACGGGGCTTGGAGCAACCTGGGCTAGTGGAAGGTGCCCCTGTCCCACCCCAGGTGTCCCACCCTGGCAGGGGGTGGCACTGGATGAGCTTTAAGGTCCTTCCCAACCCAAACCAGTCTGAGATTCTATGACTATTTTTGTTACTTAGGGCCAATGGTACCCAAATTTTGCAGCTGGAGTTGGCTACTGCCAGCTGACAAAGTTTTTTGTGGTCCCTTGGTGCTGGGGCTGGAGCATTCCCAAAAAATGGTGACCAAATAGTCAGGCACACCCAGAGCTCCTGATCCCACCTGTCAAATCTGGATTTTGCTGCTGGAAAGAGAGGAGAACACAAAGCTGGGTTTAAACACAGTTTTTTTTAGTCTCTCCCACTGACTCCTGCCTAACTTTGATCACATTACTTGACTTGCCCCAGACTCCTTTTCCACAGGGGTAAAAGAAAATTGCCGGCATTTTTCTTACTCCCAAGGCTTAAAGACGAAATTGGGGTGGTGTGATCCCCATGATCACCATGTGATTCTCACATCCCCAAGGGAAAGCTGCTAAACCTGCAGGATTGTCCCTCACCTGGCTGGGGAAGCAGTTGAAGGTTGAGTGTGGAGGGAGACTGCTGCAGATCCAGGTCCTCCTGCTCATGCTGTGGGCAGAGGAGCTGCACCAGGGCCGAGCTCCTCCGTTCAGCTCCAGCAGCTCCACACCAGGCTGACTTCATTTTATGAGCTCTCCAAAGCCCTCCAGCCATGTCCTCCAAGTTCTGGCTGCAAGAGGGAAGTTAACAGCCCATTGTAACCCCCTGACCTCACACCTGAGGGCTCCCCTGCGGGCACAGGGATGGCGTGCAAGCCCTGCAGGCAGAGGTGAGGAGACTCCTGTCACCACCACCGTGCCAGGCCACGGCTCCAGGCCTGGGAGCAGCTCAGGACCCTGCAGATCCACCCACATAGAGGTGAAGGACCAGGGAACAGGGAACACAGGGCAATTGTTGTGCTGGTTAATGTTTAAATAGCCCCTGGAAAGCTCCTCCTCTGCTGCTTGCACTCTCAAACAAGGGGCCCCTTTCACCTCTTAGGCAACTTCCCCATCCTCCGGCCTTTGCTGCCTGTTGGAAATGTCCAGAGGCTGGAGGGGAAATGGCAAAGCTGCAGCTTTTCATCCTCCCAGGATGGACCGTGCTCTTCCCAACCATCCTTGGGAAACACCTGACTGCTTGGAAGGAGGGATCTGTTAGAGCTGGTTGATGCCAAGATGATGGTGGGCGATGGGGAGAAACAAACACCCAAAAATAACAACCCAGCACCCACACACCATTCTTCCTAGAATCCCAGAATTCCAGAATGCTTTGGGTTGGAAGGGACCTTAAAACACATCTCATTCCACAGGGACACCTTCCACTAGCCCAGGTTGCTCCATCCAACCTGGCCTTGGACACTTCCAGGGATGGGGTAGCCACAGCTTCTCCGGGCAACCTGTGCCAGGGCCTCAGCACCTCACAGGGAAGGATTCCTCCCAAAATTTTTTCTTGGAGCATGTGCTTGGTTGTTCCCCTTCCAACCAAGTGAGAGAGAGCCACATCTCCAGAACAAATGGCCTTTGGCTTTCCCTGTCCCTCTGTCTCCCAGGAATGGCCAAGGGTGGTCCCAGAGAGGCAGGCAGACCCTGCTGCAGTCCCAACCCAGCCCTGGGGCCTGCTGCATTTCTTCTGGGATTTCCAGAGCACCTCAGACTAGAAATGAGGAGGAGAGGATGGTTTAAAATCATCCCCTGCCAGTTTTCCCTGCAGATTCTGGCCCCAGAGTGTCTTCCCACCAAGCCCAGCCTCTCTGGAAGTGCTGCCCATCTTTTCATCACAGGGGCGTGATGCAAATAGTCCAAAGAGCTGATAATTTGTCCCTCATCAGCTGCAGAACCTCATGCAGGACAAATAACCCACCTCCTCCTTCCCTTGTGAAACTCAGGGAGAGCAAAGCATCAGCATTTCTTTCTGTGTCCTGGAACCCCTGCTGGGGGGTAGTGAGGGAAATCCGAAGCTTTCTGAGGAAGTGCTGGTGTGACAATGCCTTTGGAGAGAGCAGTGGAGCGTGAAGAGGGTCATAAACCCATCAGGAGGTCACTGAGGGGGGTGGTTTGGGGAAAAAAACGAGTCCTGCTGGAGTTTTATCCCTGTGGCCTGAGGGTTTATAACCACTGAAGGCTGGTTTGGCTTGGGATGAGGGAAAGCCTCGGAGAAGAGGATTTAGTGTCTGTGAGCAACATCCTCATCCCCACAGCAGCCTCTGGATGCAGACAGACAGAGGCTGATGTTCCTACCCCTGGTGATGGGCTGTTAACTCCAAGGTTTGATGTTTATCGTGTGGTTGCCCCTGGGAGACTTGGGTGCCCAACGCTCCTTTATTTTTAGCTGGATAATGGGAAGAGTGACGCAGAAGGATGGGAGGGAAAAGGGGGGGCTGTGTCTGCTGAGACCACGGCAGTGTTCAAGTTCTTATCTGTAATTAATTGCAAACAAGTTCTGGATACGTGTGTGGGGGGGTTATATATATGTAAATATGTATATATCAAATATATGTATATATGTCTGTTTATATCCAGCCCATGTTCGAGTTTATATATATATACATTTTTAAATATATAATTGCACAAGTATTGCAAATATTTCATCAGCTATCTCTGCCCCTCTTGAAGAGGATATTTAACATGTGGATGTGGCACTTGGGGGACATGGGTTAGTGGTGGCCTTGGCAGTGCTGGGGGAACAACTGGACTTGATGATCTTAGAGGGTTTTTCCAATTCTAGGACTTCTTCTGGTGATTTGAATTTCCAGCCTACACCTCCGTCTCCTGTGCTGGGTTATCCCTCAGCTCCTGCAGCTTTCCACCCCATGGAAGTGTTTATGGAGGCAATCAGAGATCTCTCAGCCACCATCCTGTGACTTATCCATGTTCCCACTAAATTGGGTTGGGAGAAGAAACTCAGGGCACGCTCTGGACTCTCTATCTGAAGAGTGGCAGGGATGCTTTTTTGGGGCAGGGTGAGGTGTCTTTTGGGGGGTGTTTGCCTGGGCAGAAAGGGAGAGATCCAGATTTCCAGCAAGCCCTGACCTGGGAATGCTGCAGTGGAGCTGCCCACGGAGGGCAGGCTCAGCCTTGCAAGGTCACGCCTTGGTGATCCATAAACCAGGGCTGGGAGAGGCCCCTGTGCCAAACCTTGGCATCTGTGATGGAGCTGCTTGGAAACCCTCCAGAGCTGCTCTTCCCTTGCCATCAAAAAAAAATGAGAATTCATCAAAACTGAGCCATTTCATGGAAATGCTGATGGCAAAGTGCCACTGTGGGGGTGAAAAAGAAATGAGCCGTGGTGACCTTGAGCACTTGGATAAGGCTGAGACAACATTCCCGGAGTGGATCATGTTTGCTGTGAGGTGGAAGGGTTTTAAGGAATGTTGTGTTATTAAATGTGCATAATGAAATCTACCTTGAACTGTGAGCAGGGCACAAGGGGTCTACTCCATGCTGGGGCTGTTTCCTCACTGGGTATCCAGGAGTTTTTGGTACTGGATTTCCCAGAAATCCCAGGGAACTCTCAGAAATGGCAGGGGGAGAAATCCTATCCCTTTTTCCCCCCGCTCCCACCCTCCTGCCCCACTGGAGCCTCTTTTGTCAGCAAATATGCAGAAAACTGTTGCGCTTCTACTGATCTGAACTCCCTCAGTCAAGGCAAGACTCGGCTTGCAAAGAATGTGGATAACCTCTGTGGAGATAATAAGGAGAGGGAGAGCAGGAGGAAAAAAGAGTTTGTCTTTCATTCCCCTCAGTGCTGCTCCTGAGGCTTTGCCCTACCCAGAAGAGTTATTTCTGATTATCCCAAGTGGGTTAATTTACGTGGGGACCTTCCTCTGTCTCTGCAAGCTGAGCCCTCCTTTAATCAATCCACTGTGGAAAAAAATTGCTAAAGAGCATGGAAAAAAATCCCAACCAAACCCTACATTTCTCCCTGAATTCACTCTAAACCTGAATTCTTTTGCATCGTTGCAGATCCTGGACTAGCTTTTCTCCCCAGGCTGGTCCTTGGGAACACAGCAGAAATCCAGCTTCCAGCTCCAGCCTTGCAAATGCAGTGAGTCACTCTCCAGAACCCTCCTTGTGCTGGCACAAACCAGAAGCCCTGACACATTTATTTTACTTTTTTTTTTAAATAGAAAAGCCCTAGCAAGGGCAAATATATAACTTGTGAAATGGTATCATGGCAGGAGAACAGCTTCAATAAACAGATTTACCATCTGGAACGTCAGGAGGTTTTTTTAGACTGCAGGAAAATGCCTGGGAGCTTTGCTCTGTGTGGCAAAGAGAGGCAGATTCAGTTCTCCATAATGTCCTGCAATGCTTAAATGGGCAAAGGCATGAAAATAATTGAAGATCTCCAGCTCAGCTCCTCTTTGCAGCAGGGGATGGTGTTGAAAAGGAAGGGGAAGGTGTCTGGAAGTGGGAAACAGAGACTCCAGTGCCTCTCAGCTCTTGATATGAGCTCCCAGGACAGGGCTGAGGGCAGTGCATGAAAAGCCCAGTCCTGCTGGCAAGACCCAGCAGAAGGCAAGAGGGACCAGCAGTGGTTAGAGCTGAAAAGGAAAATCCTCTTGAAAAGGTGTTCTTTTGGGTGAGAGGAGTATTGGCAGCTCCAGGTTTGACCTGGAAGATAATGCAGGGAAATTTCTACAAAGCTCAGCCACTTTCCCCCCTCTCTCCATCTCAAAGAGGACTGATCTGTGCCTTTTCAAAGAGGGAGAGGTTAATCCTACCCCTGAATTCCTCACTCCATTGCCAGCTGCTTTTTTCTTTGATGGGGTCACCCAGAAAGACAAACTCTCCCACAGGCAGATTCTTCTCTCCTCCTCATCCTCAACACCTGCCATTAGCAGAGGTGGGAATAGGATGGGATAGGATGGGATGGGATAGGATAGGAGATGGGATGGGATGGCATAGGATGTGATAGGATAGGAGATGGGATGGAGGTGGGTTTAACCCTCCCCTTTAAGATCCCACATTAAGGACAAAAAGGTCTAAGGGTTATGTCTTAAAGTTAGGCCTAAAATCTGAGGGAAATAGGACAGAGGTACCTCTGCAAAGCTGGCACTAAGTTTAGCTCACAGTTATGAGCTAAAATCCCATCCCTGGAAGTGTCCAAGACCAGGTTGGATGGGGCTGGGAGCAACCTGGGCTAGTGGAAGGTGTCCCTGCCTATGGTAGGGGGTAGGATGGGATAAGCTTTAAGGTCCCTTCCAACCCACCATTCTGTGATTCTGTGAAAATTCCTGGCCAGTCTCATTCTAATTAAAAAAGACCCTAATTTGTCAAAACAGGGCCAGCCTTGCACATCCACAGCCACTTCCCTCCTTCCCTGGACACTGCTGGGAGCAGAATCCTGTGGGGACTCACCCGATCTGGGTGACTGGGGACAGTGGGGACACTGCCCTTGTTTGGGCAAGCTGGTGGAGGGCAGCTGACAGCACAGGGCAGGATGGGCATGGACAACACATTGTGGATAACGTGCCTTTAATTCCTATTAATTTCCATTAATCACTTAATCGTGCTCTCCACAGCTCTGCTCGAGACAGCCACCTTCATTGCTCACAAACAAGCTCTGGACATGTCCAAGCTGTAACAGAGACACAAAGTCATTTAAATCCCATCCCCTGCAGGTTTGGCCCCTCCTCATCCTACTTTCCACTTGCCACAGAAGACAAAATCCCTGGGGGTTTGCTCCAGGCTTGGCATGGTAGTTTTCCAGATGATTTCCAGGTTGACTTGATGACACACAGGGTCTTGTTTCAGATGCTCTCACTTCCTTGGGGATTATCAAGGCATGAAAGACCATTTCCAGCAGCTCCAGGGGGGCATCTCAAACAGGAGGGATGGGGGGCTCCCTTCCCTTCATTGGGAGAAATGGGAAGCAAGAAGAGGGAATTAAACCTCGGGAACCCTGCAGAGCCCTGATCAGGCTGAAGCAGAATCCCTGAGCCAGGGTAGATGCAGCGAGTTCTGTGAGAGAAAAACAAGTGAAAAATTCAGTTTTAATCCCAGACTTAGGTTAGGCCTAAAGTCTTTGAGGGAAAGCAGCAGGTCCCCACTGTGGAAGAATTACAAAGAACTCGACTTCTAAACCAAAACACCATCAGAATCTCAAATCCACGTGGGCTCCAGGCAACAAAATCCATCACAATCTCATTTTCCCAGCCTTGCTGGTCATCAGACACGATCTTAGCACAGGCTGGGAGGAGGAGGAAAAAACACAGCCTTGAATTCCTATGGATGAAACTGAGCAAATCCACGGATACAACATCAAGCACCTCATCAGCCAAAACACAGGGAAGCCCCGTGGCCACAATCCCCAGGATGATGATGAGGAGAATGTCGTGGAATCCCAGAATGGTTTGGGTTGGGAGGCACCTTAAAGCTCATCCAGTGCCACCCCCTGCCATGGGCAGGGACACCTCCCACTAGCCCAGGTTGCTCCAAGCCCTGTCCAACGTGGCCTTGGACACTCCCAGGGATGGGGCAGCCACAGCTTCTCTGGAAAAATCCATTCCAGTGCCTCCCCAGCCTCACAGGGAAGAATTCCTTCCCAATATCCCACCTATCCCTGCCCTCTGGCAGTGGGAAGCAATTCCCCCTTGTATTGTTACTTCATCCCTTGTCCCCAGTTCCTTTCCAGCTCTCCTGGAGCCCCTTTAGGCCCTAGAAAGGGCTCTAAGTTCTCCCTGGAGGCTTCTCCTCTCCAGGTGAATCTCCCCAGCTCTCCCAACCTGGCTCCAGAGCAGAGGGGCTCCAGCCCTTGGAGCATTTTTTGCCAAAACGCCAGTGCCACCCCACTGTAGGTGTGTTTACACCTCTGCTCTCCCTGCTGTGCCAGGGGACTGGAAAAACCATCACTTCCCATCACTGAGAAGCTTTTAACCTTTCCATGATCCCCCGTTGCTCCCATTCCCACCTCCCTGCCCCCCAGCAGGGCAGCCAGCAGAAGCTGGGAGGTGTTCCATCCCCATCAGCACCTGGAATAGCAGCACACTGGAATCAGGCTGAGGATCCTCAGATCCCTGCCCCTCCAAAATGTCTTTATTCAAGGGAAGCAAAGGCAGAAGTGTCTCAGAGCTTCCAGGGTCAGCCCTTCCCGAGTCAGCCCTTCCCTGGAGCTCCTCTCTGGTGGCACCAGCTCGGGCCCAGGGCAGGGTGCAGACAGGGGTGGATCTGGCAGGGGTGTGCAGGGTGTGATTGCACCTCTCTGGGTGTCATCACACCTGTTTCCCAATCATTTGCTGGTGTTCTCAAAACATCGACTCAGTCCCCCCCCCCCAGTTCTAAACAAAACCAGCAAAAGGCTCTTCTCAGGGAAGAAAAATGGTTGGATGAAAGGTTTCCCTGAGCCCACACGGGCTCCAAAATGTGTCAGGCAGTAATTAATCACTTCAGGGTATTTGCTGGTGAAAGGTCTGGCAGTGCAGTTTGCTATCAGTCATCCCCACGGATCAGCCCCAGAGGCTGGGTCACCTCCTAACCTGGCTGCCAGGGGTTTCAAATGTTAGTGTTACCGGTAAAATCCAAACCCTCCCAGTGAAATTCCAGCATTCCAAGTGTTTCATGTTGCATTCCTGTCCCAAACACCTCCAGCAAGATCCTCTCCTGCCCAGCTGCCCAGGGGGTGGATGCACAGGGTGAGGATTTCCCAAATCAAGCAGAACACTGCCTCTCGCCTTCCCACTCCTGGGATAAAAACCTATGCCAGCTCATCCACAGGATGCCCACTCCTGGGAATTTTATCCCAGGAGTGCTGGGGGCAACTTTTCACCCTGAGGAGCCCCACTTTCCCTGTCAGATGTCAGGAGGGGAACTTGTAGCCTCCTGGGCAATGTGGCACATGGCTTTAAAAAAATAAAAACAACCTAAAAATTAACTCATGAGTTTTATGCCCATTCCAGGATTTTTCAACAGCCTACTGGAAGGGGTTTTGTCCTTTTGAACAGTCATCTCTGCAGAAGTTGCACCAAAAGTTGTCCCAAAAAGTGTGGGGGGAAGTGAGTTGGAGGACACAGCGTGACTGCAGTGCCCAAGCCCTGGTGGGCTGAGGTTTTCCACCCATGAGTCCCAGAGCAAGCCACCAGCAGAGCTGGAGGTAAAACCCTGTTCTCCTAGAGATTTCAGCTTGTCCCATATCCTGAGGCTCCCCACTGTGACAGCTGCACCCCAAGGCTGTGTCTGGAATAAGGAACTCTAATCACTGCCCTGAGGATGGGACGGAGAGCCATGGAAGTCCAAAAGTGCCAGTACTGCAGAGTCAAACATCACAGCACGTGTTCTCCGAGGTTTTTTAAAGGAAAAACAAGGAGTTCAAGCCCTTAAAGTGAGGGAGGCTGTTTCAGTAGAGGGACGGGTGAGACCCATTCCAACCTTAACATGGATGGCTTGTTCTTGGCACCAGAGGAACTGGTTTGACCCTGCAAAAGTGTGCAGTGACAAAGCCAAGGCGCATTTCCAAGATGTGGTCCTTTTTCTCTCCCTGGATGCAGTGGGGTGCTGGGGAGAGGTGGGTGCTCTGCCACTGCCTGCAAGTGAAGTTTAATTAAAATCCAGTGCCCATTTCACTCCCATCTAGGAGATTTAACTCCTAGCGAGGTGCAATTTCCACGGAGCACAAGGAGAGCAGCTTCCCCATGTGCTCCCCCTCGGCCCATCAGGCATTGTCTGTGGCCTCCACACTGGGATGGTTGGAGGGAAGGGGAGCAGGGTGAGAGAATGATTAATCTCTGTCCCAGCCTCAGCCTGAGCCCCTGCTGATCCATCCCCATCTCAGCTCCTGGAGCCGGACAGCAGGAGTCAGCACAGGGGCATCCCCAGGGGGCACAAGGAGCAAATCCCAAGGGAGCTGGCTCTGCTCCACCTCCAAAGTGTCCTTTTTGTAACATGGATGGTGAGCTGTGGCTGAAGGGAGCGTGGCAGAGTGTGGCTTCTTCATCCTGACCTCCTGAGGAGGGTGGGAGATGGATTCTGCCCAGGTGAGAGCTGCCAACACGTGCTGCCAAACAAGGAGCACTCTCAGGAATTTGGGATATTCTCCAGCCCCTCGTTGTCTGAGTAGCCCTGGCTCTGCCAGGTGTAACACTCGACATGGTGTGATCCCTGTGTACCTCCTTAGATCCTGCACAGGGAAGGGAAAGGGAAGAACTGATGAGACCAATTAAACTGATGTTAGTGTCCCAGTGTCAGGGATTGGCCTCTTCCTGACCCCATCCCACATGCCAGGGGAGATCCTGCACATCTTTCCAGCTTCCAGGAAGGACACAGATGAGGTTTGGAGGTGGGCTGGGGGGAGTAGAATGTCTCCAGGGCAGGGACAGACCCTGTTGTTGCTTCCTCTACCACCAGGTCAAAGATGGAGCATCCTCCCTGGAGACCCAGCTCATCCCAGGGCGAGCTCTCGGGGCAGAGGAAACACAGAGCTGGATGCCAATGTGGATGGATATGGCTGAGAGACCCCTTGGTGTCATCTGGAGTGGCCCAGGGAAAGAGAAAGCCTTTCCTGGTGGCCCAGAGCCCCCCCTGAGGAATTCAAGCTATGCAGAGAGCAGAGGTCACCACAATCAGGGCGGCTGGAAAAGGGAAAGATAAACCCAATAAATCAGGTTGTGGGAAGAGGAGAAGGGCACAAGTGCACAGAGATGCAGGAGGATGGTACAAGGAACACCCCCCCGGGCAGAGGGAGGGGGGATGTGAGGGCTAAACTGGGCTACAGATCAGCCTGGAGATGGGGGACCACCAGGGCAAGGGGAGTTAAAGCATCCATGGTGGGGAAGTCACCTGTTTGCCCTCTGTCAGTTTTAAAAAAAGCAACAGAACAATAGCAACAGAAAAAAAAAAAAGAAAATGGGGGGGGGAAAGCAGAAGCACTAAATTAGGTACAGAAAAAAACCCGCAACCTCAAAATACCATTTTGCTTTGGTTTTATTCTATTTTTTGTATATTATTCCCACCATGGAAGATGGCAGTCTCCGTTCAGGGCTGAAGAAGACAAAAACTCTCCTTAAAGAACATTACAAATGGCTATGAAGTATTTTAAAAGGTGTAATTCTTTTTTCCTGCTTGGACGGGAGACCCCCCCTCTAAGGCTGGAACATAAATTGTGCAACTGTTCATCCCCCTCATGGCTTAGGGGAGAAGCATGGATGGATGGATGGACATCTTGAGGACCTGCATCCCTTTCTTGAGCCCTCCAGGTGAAAATAAGTACCCAGACACATGTTTTTGGGACACAGAAGCAGCTCTGCTTGCTTACCCAGTGTGCAGAATAAGCTCCCAGTGAAAATCTGTGCTGATCCACGTCGTGTGTCACCAGGAGAACGGGAGCAAACCCACACCAGGTGCTCTGGATCTCATCCCACCTGGTCTGGTCAGAGCTGCTGCACCCTGGGAGAGCTGCTACTGATCTAATCACAGCTTCCACAACAAAATACTGAGAACCCAGCAAGCTGAGAGGGAAAGTGGGAGCCCGTGGAGAAGCAGATGGGAAACGTGACCTCGGAGCCTCCAAAAATAAAGAGGGAACTGTGTAGTCTCGTGGCTTTAAGCTTGATTTCATACACAAGGCTGGTGCGGGGGGGTGTGTGTCTTAAAAACCACCATCCCAGCCCTGAGAAACTTTGGAATGCTTTGTCCAGTCTCCCCCAGCCCTGGGAGAGGAGTTGGAGTGTTGCTGGCATGGGGCGCCCACGAGCCTTGTGAAAATAGGTGAGTCGCTGGGGAAGAAAGAGAAAAAAGCTCTAAAAAGCTATAAATACCCTGAGTGAGGGAAGGATTCATCACTCACTCAGCTCTCATTATACACGAGACAGAGCTGTTACACAAACCCCTGCCACAAAGGAAGGCCCAGGCATGATTCACTCCTGTGAGATATCCAAGAATCCAGCCACAAGTGCCAAAATCCAAATGGAGCCAGACATCCTCGGAGCCACTGCTCCCACCACAGGTTCCTGATCGTATTCCTGGGACAATTCCTTTGGGAAAGATCTCTGGGGGGCAGAGATAACACCTCCTTGGAAGGGGCTGCTTACAAAGGGCTTCTATCTCTAAAAGACTGAAGGGGAACCCGTCTGCCACCACAGCCTTCAATGTGCTCCCTGGAAGATCAGGGGAAATGTTTTTTTAGGATGTATAAAATAGGGGAGAGGGGAATCAGCATCACAAGCCCATCTCCTTTCCTCCCTTGGGCTTCCACTGTGTCTCATCTGATTTTTCCAGTCCCAGCTAGGCTGCAAGGATAACTGCAACTCCCTGCTCAGAGCGCATTTCATAGGATCAGAGAATGGTTTAGGCTGGGAGGGACCTTAAAAATCATCCAGTTCCAACCCCCTGCCATGGGCAGGGACATCTTCCTTCCTTCCCTTACTTCCTTGATGGAGAGGAGAAAAGGAGCAGCTAAAAAAGCCTGAAGGCTTGGGGATGAAGCCTGTTCTCTGCTCAGCAGGATCGTGGAGAGGGCTGGATACTGAATACTGAGATAAGGGAGATGCCTGGAATAACCCAAATAGCCCAGATAACCCCTGCTCTGGGGTCTGGCACATCCATCCATCACCACCCTGGAGCCACAGGGCTGCTCTGACCTCACCCAGGTCTCCACATCCTCGTCCCAGAGTTGCCCAACGCAGGGCCAAGGCTTTGACTCTCCCATCAGGGAACAGGAGGGGGGCTGGGGCTGCTCCCCCTGGGCTGTGCTGGAGGGCTCTGCTGGAGCAGCCCAGCCTGCCCTGAAGGCACCTGGCTGGGGTTGAGGTGGGCTCTGAGCAGCCTTGCTGGCAGGGGTGCCAAGGGCAGGTTGGCAGCGGCCCAGGGGGGGTCACAGAGCATGGGGAAGTGTCTGCAGCAACAGTGTCTCTGCTCGTGGGACACCCCTGGGCCTGGGGGGTGCCCCTCTCCCAAAAGTATGAGGGCAGGAATGGGCTCTTGGTGAATTCATTGAGCCTGATGAGCTCATGTCTGGGCAGGACAAAGCTGCAGAGGACAGGAAGCTCAGTGGCTTGTTTTCCAATCTCTTCCCATCCCTGCCTCAAGGAATGCTGCCAGGTCCTTGGCTCCAGGTAGAAGAGATAGTGAGGGTTTCTCCAAGTCTCCCATTTTCCAGCTCCTCCTCATTTTCTTATCTCTTCTCTCACTTCCCCAAAGCCTGTGAGTGCTGTAGCCAAGTCACCTCTAAAGTATGAGCCCTCGTTCACCTGCAGGTTAAACTGTTTCCCAGAATAACCTTTGTTAAAGCCAAAGCTGAAGCTCCACATCTCCCCTCCTCTGGAATTCCAAGGGTGGAGAGCCCTGGGAAAGGAAGGCAGCTCTGCTAACACAACAGGGGGAGTGGATGGGAAGGGAAAGATGGATCAGAAGGGTATTTGCTTATTGTGGGCTCTTTGTTGGCTCTTGCAACAGGAGCATCAGCTCACATGTGAGGCTGCAGGAGCCAGCAAGTTCTGTTTCTGTCATCACTCCTCCCAGGAACAACAGATTCCAGCACTGGAAGCTCAAACTGGGCTTCCCTCATCAATCACCTGGATGCCATTCAGGAGCAGGCAGTTCCCACGCTGGCATTTGAAGGCATTCTCCGTTTTCATCCCGCTCCATTCTTCAGCTGCAGCACCTGAGCCCTCAGAGAACCCCCTGGGAGATGCCAGGTGCCCTGTTCCATCAGGAATGTCAACTATACTGGGATGGTGTGCCCTGCTCAGCTTACACACTGATGCTTTGGGGGACCCTTGCCTTGCTAACAGCCAGCCCCAGCACCTAGTTTCCTCTCCCAGATTAGTCACTCTTCCCAAATTTCCTTCTTTTGTATAGGAATTCCCTGTGTTTCCTGCTACAGGCTTCATTTTCCCTGCACTAGAAGCACTTGGAAGTATTTGTGCTGCCAGAGAGACTGGCTCATCTGTTGGGCTATTTTTATTCCTCCTGCTATAGCATCTTCAGAATTGTTTTTCCAGAATAATCTCTGGAGGTCAGGAAGGGAAAGAAATCCTCTCAGACACAGTTGAATGGATTGAAGGCAGTTTCCTACACAACAGGACCCCATCACCCTGAAGTCTGTAATATTGATACTTCATGACTCAGTGATCCTTGTGGGTCCCTTCCAAGGCAAGATAGTTCATGATTTAATTAGGAGGAAATTCAAAGCAGAGGCATCTTCTTTAAGCAGCACCTTCAGCATCTCATGGGATGTTCACATCAGGTCCAGGTGCTGAAGGTGCCAATCTGTGGGGACAACTGTGGGGGATCTCAGTCCATTGCACTTCTGAAGACTAAAAGGGTTTGATTTCTTTCCAGAACTACTAAAGCCTCCACTGAGCGCCCCCCCCCAAAAAAAAAGAAAACCCAAACTGCTCTTGCTCTCAAACTCTCTTGCTCTCTTGCCCGAGAAACAAGCCCTGCCCATGGCAGGGGGTGGAATGAGATGGTCTTCAAGGTCCCTTCCAACCCAAACCATTCTGGGATTCTGTGACCAAGCCTCTGCAAACGTGGATTCTTTCGGAAAAGTGTAATCAAAATATTCCTGGGCTGAGCTTGTTCCTCATGGCTGCCTCAGCATCTGGGGAGTCAGGTTCCCTCTGGCTGCTCCCTACATTCCACATGGATCAGCTGCACCTGGTGGGTAATTCCACAGGGGGCAAGTCTAAACTGGAGCATCCTTCTGAATTGCCTCTGCGGATACCTGTAATGCCAAGCTGTGCTGAGCCAAAATGCCAAAAACACACTCCCTTCATTGCATTAAACCAAAAAATCCCTGTGTTTATTCCTGGGGGAGAAAATTCCCTTTAGTCTCAAATTGCACACCTGGACCAGCCACTCTGCAGACCAGACAGAGGTGGAGTTTCTTTGGACCAGAACAGCCTTTTCTGGGTATCATTGGTGCTATTTATCATTTGCAGATCACTTGGGGGGACATGTCTGAAAGTCCGGATGTGTCTTAAACCCTCCAAGCTTTCAAAACCCTGCATTTTTCCTCATGGTTGTGGTTCTGGGGTGTTTGGAAAATGGCATATCCCAAAGCTTCTTTAAAGCCCATGAAGTTTAAAACTGAGTCTTTTGCCCCCAGGTGTGTGAACACCCCGAGGCTGTTGGTTCAGAGGAATCCCTCCAGCTTCACTGGGCAACGACTCTTGGCCTATTCCCCTCAGTTTGTCAGTGCTGATGCTGCCAGGGATGGAGATGTGATGTGTTCCAGCTGCAGCTCCTTCTAGGATCACATCCTCACTTCCCAACTGCTCCCTTGCCAATGGTCTTGTCACCTTTGAGAGCACTGATGCCTCCTCCAACTCTCCCTGCTCACACAAGTCCCATCACAGTCAGGTGTGAGCTTGGACCAGCCTCAGTTTTGCTCTTTCCCTCATGTTTTCACCCTAAGGGCCTCACCATGAGTATCCTCCTGCCATCAGGTCCATCCCCTCCCTCTGGGCTCATCCCAAACCCTGTGGGGCCTCAGCCCAGTCCAGCTCTGGGCTCTCACACTGAGTCTCTCACTGGTAAACCCAAAGGGGCCACTTAGAATCGTCCCCTGGCTCTTCCCTGTCCAGGCATCACCTCAACCCTGACACAGTCCTGCTGGTGACTTCACCAGCCTTGATCATTTATTCCCAGGCTGGACAGATTCTCTCCAGTGCTCTAATTGGATTGAGAGCCAAGCCTGCACCTTCCCCTGTAATTTAGCTTTAATTAATGCCCATTTATTATTAACTGTTATCAGCTGAGCTTAGACTTAATATCAGCTGGTTATTATCCTTGTTTTCACCTCCTTCGTTACCCAGTCCATTTGTCCCGCCCTCCCCTGATGACAGAAGGTGCACATCAGCATAAAGGATTGCTGTGAAGGAACAATGGGGCTCTCAAAGCCACCAAAGCCCCAGGATAGTCTCCCCGTGTCCCCAAGTCAGTGCCCAAGACACGTGGACAGAGGAAAATACTCCTGTGTTCTACAGGAGACATGCAGTTCACCTTTGTGTTTTTACTGAGGCACAAAAAGCTGTCCTTGAGGGTGGAAATCGTCCAGGAGCTATTTTGAAAGAATTGGGGCATTTTTATGTTCTTTTATATTTTCCATTTTCTCATTTCTGGCTTTAAGGAAAAAAAATAAATTAGAAGAAGAAACAGAAAAAGAAACATTTCCTTCCTCTTCCCTTTTACGACATTTCCCTCCCCCCACCAAAAATATCAGCAGTGAAAGTACAGCACCACAAATCCAAGAAAACAGCAATATTTGGGAGAGTATGGTTAAAAACATGGAGAGCTGAAGGAGGAGAAGGATGAACCACAGAATCATCTCAGCTGGAAAACAAGCAACAAGGAAATGTCTCTGCTACATATGGTGACAGTGACAATTTGTGAGGGAAAGTAATAGTGAAAGATGAGGAATGGAAAGCCCCTTTCTCTCCAGCCTGGGGTTGAAACCCACTTTGAGAGAACTCAGGGGCTGGTCAGTGGAACAGAAACATCCCCAAGGAGAGATGCACTGTCTGACTTCCAGGTTAAAAACCAGTGACTACTGCTTGGGTTTGCTGTTTCCCCCATCCTTAGGGAATATTTCAGTTTGCTGTTTCTTGACAACTGTTGTGAAGTTGGCAGCTCTTGGCCCATTTAGGACTTTCTTCTCCTTGTTTTGCACTGTCCTGTGTGAAGTTTTGAGGTTGCAAGGTCGGCCTCTGGTTTTGGAGAGTAGAGAAATTGACCCTTCAGAGTTTCCAGGACTCCAAATCCCAATTTGCTCCCAGCCCTTTGCCTCAGGGGTGTGGGGAACACTAAAAATCCCTAAAAACTTGGATTAAACTGGGACCAAACTGAGTGAGCCCAGGTGCCAGGAGACATCTCAGGCACATGCTGCTGCCTTGTGGCAAATGGGAAGGAGGGAGAAGTTTGTGGGGTGTTAAATCCTCTCATCCCCACCACAGCGTGAGAGCTGCCCTGGGACAATTCCCCTGAGCCCAGTTATCATCCATCCAGGAGCTCTTCCCTGCAAAGACTTCATTGGCTTTAATGACTCTAATTTGGAAGTCAATTCAGACTGGCTTTCCTGAAGATGCCTGCCTGGAGCAGCCCTCCAGGAACTTAAAAACAACCGCAACTGGTTGCAGCTGCACATCAACTCCCTCAGGCTTGACAAAAACAGGGGAAATGCAGCAATAAAAAACACTTGAAAAGATGCTTCCCTGAACTTGCTCATACCCAGGCTCTTGGCACAGTCAACTTCCAAGCCCTCAAGGCTGGAAAAATACAGAGAACCGTCATCATCACAGAATGGTTTGGGTTGGAAGGGACCTTAAAATCATCTCATCCCACCCTTGCCATGGGCAGGGACACCTTCCACTAGCCCAGGGTGCTCCAAGCTGGCCTTGGACACTCCCAGGGATGGGGCAGCCACAGCTTCTCTGGGCAACCTGGGCCAGGGCCTCCCCACCCTCACAGACAACAATTCCTTCCCAATATCCCATCTAACCCTGCCCTCTGGCACTGGGAAGCCATTCCCTGTGTCCTGTCCCTCCATCCCTTGTCCCCAGTCCCTCTCCAGCTCTCCTGGAGCCCCTTTAGGCCCTGGAAAGGGCTCTCAGCTCTCCCTGGAGGCTTCTCCTCTCCAGGTGAACCCCCCCAGCTCTCCCAGCCTGGCTCCAGAGCAGAGGGGCTCCAGCCCTGGGAGCATCTCGGTGGCCTCCTCTGGACTCTCTCCAAGAGCTCCATGTCCCTGTGGTGGAGGCAGCTAGTGGGATCTCACCAGCAGTTTATTTTAGGAGATCTGGAAGGCACAAGGTTTGGAAAGAAACAGCACACTGGTAAGGAAGGGTTTCTGAACTGTTTTCTAGAAGTAATTACTTAAAAAAAGGCTGATGTTTCAGTGAAATGTCACTACAATTGGAAAGAAAAATCAAGAGCAAAACAGACTGTTCCCTCTCTGCTGCCCACCCCCCAAATTCCCTCAGAGCTGGAGCAGTGACTGCTGTGATCTGGCTCTCCCAGGTATAAATTCCTCAGGCTTCAGCCACTTCTAAGCCAGCCTCTGAAAATGAACCCTGTGTGGCCTTGTAGGTGACCCAAAACAAACAGCAGAGCAGGGTTTGGATCACGGCTTTGAAATGCTGGCACTCCTCCTGCCACCAGCCCTTGTCACCAGCTGATAACCAGAACCAAAGGGCTCCATACAGCGCTGCTTTCCAGCCCCCTGGAATGATCCCTGTCCCGCAGGAAACAGATGGGCAGCACAAACCTGGGCATCCCCTTGCTTCGTTCAAAGCACTCCTGGCTGCCGTGTCCAAGCCCTCTCCTGGCATGAATGGACGTGTCCTTACAGTTCTGCAGCGCAGCAGGAGCTTTGCAGCAGCTTTCCATGGCCCCTCTTTCCCGTTTAGGCGAGGGGAGAGGAGGGATGGAGTTGTGGACTGCAATTCCTGGCCCGTGGTGCCACAAGCACGCGTGGGGTTGCTGGTGCAACGGCAGGGACCAAGCCTGGAGATCAGGCAGGAACGAAGCCCGAGGATCAGCATCCCTGGGAAGCAGACTGTGAGGAGCTGGAAACGTGCCCCAGGGCACAACCTTGCTGTCTAAAAGCCTTCTCCCACGCTCCTCGGGGAATCAGCATTCCCGAGGCGGGATTTCTCACCTTGCCTGAGCCCGGGGAGAGAAAACGGGAGGAAAGGGCACCTCCGACGGCTGGGGAGGGGTGTTTGGAGGCTGCCACAGTGCCTTCCTGGGGGGATGCTCCGTGCTGGGCCAGCAGCACCGTTCCTGCCCCTGCCAGGACCTGCTGCTCCTGGCACAGCCGGCTCGGCACGTGGCACGGTGCCCGTCCGGCACAGCTCCTTCAGGCAAATCCCTGCCAGGATTAACAAGGAAGGCTGCAGCCGGCTGGCAAACAGGGCTCTGGCAAACCAGGGCGTGCTGGTGCTGCTGCTGCCTGCCAGGGTGTGTTTGGGTGCTGGCAGAGCACCGTGGCACCTCACGTCCCTGCAGGGCATGGCAGGCACCCGGGAAACCCAGTGCCAAGTCCCCCAGTAGAAGGGAAGTGCTGGGAGCAGCCTCCTGTGAGGCTGGAATTCCTGCTGGCCTGTTGTCCTTGCTCCATTTGCCATTAATTGCTCCTGGTGACCACAGAATCACAGGATATGCCAAGTTGGAAGGGCCCCACCAGGACCATCCAGTCCAACTCCCGGCCCTGCCCAGACACCTCAACATTCCCACCCTGTCCCTGAGGGTGTTGTCCAAAAGCTCCTTGAGCTCTGGCACCACTGCCCTGGGGAGCCTGGTCAGTGCCAACCACTCTCTGGGAGAAGACCCCTTTCCTGATATCCAGCCTAACCCTCCCCTGACACAACTTCAGGCCATTCCCTTGGGTCCCGTCACCAGCAGGAAGATTTCAAAGCATCAGCACATGGAGTGTGGCTGGGAGAGCCCAGCATGGGCACAGACAGCTTGAAACCCAGCATCCCTCTGCAAACAGAGGGGTTTCTCTTTCTCGTCACCCCCAGCCCTTCCCAGAACCTTCCTCGTTGCATTTTCCAGGGTCACAATGGCTGGGTTTGGGATATGGGGACATCAGTCTGTCCTTGTATCAGAGACAGGGCAGAAAAAGCAAGAAAAGCAGCAAATGGAAAGGATGGAGAGGATCTGGCACAGAGCAGCTGTGGCTGCCCCATCCCTGGAAGTGTCCAAGGCCAGGCTGGATGGGGCTTGGAGCACCCTGGGCTAGTGGAAGGTGTCCCTGCCCATGGCAGGGGGTGGCACTGGATGAGCTTTAAGGTCACTTCCAATCCAAACCACTCTGGGATTCTACCAAAAACAAATCCTGGCTGTTCTGACACAGAGCTGAGCAGGCATGAAAATCTGCCCTCCAACCTTTCTGATCCCTCCTTTTCTCCAAGGCAGGTGCTGTTTTGTATTCCCTCCCCCTCCCCGCTCCTGCCCCAGCACAGGCAGAGCTCCTGAAATAGCTGCTTCTAAGCCACTTTATTTTGGATGCAAATCATTGGTATTCTGCAAGAAGAGCTCTCACTTGGAGAGCTATCCTGCCAGACCTGTTCCAGCTGATTTCCTCATGGAGTTGAAGCCCTTCCTATAAAACCCTTTGGCTGCAAACCGAGTGCCTAGCCAGGGTTCACCTCCTTTCTTCTTTATCATTCCAAACCCATCCTCTCCTCATTTGTTTCCTTTTATTTCCCTTCCTTCACATCTGCAGAGTGCTGTTAATAAGATTTATGACTAAATATTTTCTGGCATTCAGGTAATTCCACATGCAGTTGCTGGTCCGGTTTGCAAAGCAAACAGCTCCTCTCCCCATTCTGCTTTCGGCTCTGCTTCCTTAATCCCCTGGGACAGACCAGGGGCAGGGTAAATATTTGGTCCTGCCTCCAAAGCTTGAATTCTCCCCTCTCTGCACAGGGATTGACATCTCAGCAGTGTTGGGAGATGCCCTTTCCCATGCTCTCTTTGGAGGGATGGGATTATGCATCCCTGACCTTACTGGATAGTCCCTCATTCCCAGCTCCTTCTGCTCCATCACAGCATGATTTGGGTTCACTGGATCATTGCTGAAGACCAACAGAGCAGGGAAGAGGGGAGAAAGGGGAGCAACATGGCTCTGCAGGAGACAGGAATCACCAAACAGGAGGAATTTGTTTGAAAAGGTCTCTGGAGGCCACTGGTCCAAAACCTGGTTCAAAGGTGGGTCCTGCCAGATCCAGTTGCTCGTGGCTGTGTCCAGCTGCAGTTTCACCATCTCCAGGGATAAACCTGATTTGTAGGAAGATGCAGCTTTTCAGGGAGGATTTTCTTGGGTTTTATTTAAAAGCAGGAGAGATTGAGAGCTTGTCCAGGAGACAAGGCACTATATTAAACCCAAGACATGCTATGCCTCCAGCCAAGAAGGGAAAAGACAGGGAAAAAAAGGGCTTCTCCAAGAGTAATTATGCAGCAAAGTGACTCAATGGGGGAGACAGCTGAGGTTCAATCCATGCCATGGACCCTGTGGCTGCAGCACTACCAAGAAAACCTTCATGGGCTTTCATGCTGAACGACAAGTAAGGGAAACCTGAGTTTCATCAGCTCCAGGGATCCAGGCAAAACGGCCATTCCAGTCAGGAGAGGGGGAAATGCAGTGTCACAAAGGGCACAGAAATCTGGCACAAAGAAAGAGCCAGTGGCTCACACCCGAGATGCCTGAGGTCCTTTCTCCAGCTGAGGGGCAGCAGCAACGGGACTTCCCACTGCAGCCAGCAGGAAGCAGCCTACTGGGAAGTGGGACTTTGCAGGAATGTTTCAAAGAGCTTTGTTCATAGAATCCCAGAACGGTTTGGGTTGAAGGGACCTCAAAGCTTATCCCGTTCCTCCCCCTGCCATGAGGGCCTTTGCTGCCTGTTGGAAATGTCCAGAGGCTGGAGGGGAAATGGCAAAGCTGC